>NW_015666483.1:737704-752031 GCF_001515625.1 Sinocyclocheilus rhinocerous
TCAAGAATGAGCCACAATGCTGACGTGATCTAATCGCTAGCACACCCTGAGCACATGTGAGTTAATGTATTCTTCTTATCGGCAAGACATATCGGCATAATTTTTCATATCGGGCCGATGCCGATATTTACATTTAAAGCCATTATCGGCCGATTCCGATATTGGTCCGATAATATTGTACATCCCTACTACATACCTAAGCGACTTTGACTTGGGCAACCACCCAGAATACCTTATCAACTACTAAACCTATACCTTAGCAACATGTTAAAAAACACTGTGATCACCTTAGCAAGCAGATAGTATTAGCCTGGCATCACACTAGTTATTATTTAATCATTTTTATTTGAAGAGGTCTTACATTTTGGCATGGAAAAGCTGAAATTGTGATTAGACTTTACCAACTGACAATTGGCTATTTTATTTAGACTTATTTAGCCATATTGCACTTTGCAATTTCTTCCATTCATATTATTACAAGTGAACCATCTAGTATCTTAGTATTTGGCACCACAAATGGTTGTTTCATTGTTACAATGATAATTCACTTGTGTAAATGAAAGTTGTAGTATCATTTGCAAGTATTTTTGCAATTTTCTTGATATTTGTGTGTTGGGACAGGGGTGTTTTTTTGCATTCAGTATTGTCACACATATGCAGAGAATAGCATGCACGTAGGTTCCCACACAAAAACACATTCCCATCTTCTTTTGTCTCTCTTGCTCCTTCTTAGGATAGTACATTAGTCCAGCTGTTTCTCAATCACTAAAAATGCTATGCATACTTTTGCAATATTGCGCAAAATTCTGAAGTTATAATAAATGTAAACTGGGATGTTGAGAATGTAGGTTGGCCACAGAGTTTCATGCCTTCGTCAGCAACAAAGTACACGGGGTAAATGTGCGACTGTTGTAGAGGAGAGGAAACTGTGGCTGGGCCAGAAAGAGGAAGTTAACTGTCATTTTTTTTTTATGTTAGTCACTTAACCCTTCTCAAGAAAAGAAAACTGTGAATTGTGCAGTTATTGTCTTTGATTTCACACCGGTAAATGAAAACTAGATACATTTTGCAGATGCATTGTGAATTAAGCTGTTTAGACTACAGATTTTTATTTACAGTAGACCTGTGTGTGCCTTGTGATCAACTTTTGCTGAATCAGTTTCCTTTAGAAATTACATAGATGTTCTTACCAAATGTACTGTTGCAATCTGCATCTGCATACTCTCCCCACTTCTGCACCTTCTAACTCTGTCAGTTCAATATGAAAGGAAATTTACAATTCAAATAGATCTGACGTGACAAAAAAAACAAAAACTGTTATGATTGTTAGGGTCATGATATTGGTATTCTGTCACAGTAGATTTGTTTTTGACAGCTTAGATGGTGGTGGTAATGTCAGTGATAGAACAATGTTGTTGCAGGATGGTTGTGGAAGAAACCTGAGGTGTTACACAACCACTCTTAATTTCCTGACCATTGCTGGTGTGATCTTGAGCATGTGCAATGCCAGGGAAATGTGGTATTTCCCTCGATCCTCAAACCAAAAACTTCTCCTCATATCTAAATAAAATAAATAAAAATGCCCAGATAGGTGCAGCAAGTAGATGTTCGCATTTGCTTTTGAAAATGTAAATGTTACTTTGCTGTGCAAAAGTGTGTGACGGTTCTAGGACGTTGTGTGTGGTTTGCATTATCATTCATGGTTGTGTGGGATGAGTTACCTTTCATATTTACTACTGCATAGGGTTAGAAGATGGTTCACACCCTAAGCCCATGTGTAAGCAAAGCTGCAGTAATGGTGAGATTTTCTTTGTAAATGCCATTAAAATCATGTATAGTGGACATACAAAAAAAAGTCCCTATTAGTTTAAATTCAATCATATAATTTCCTCTAAATTTGGAGCCTAATTCATCCTAATGTCACCAGATTCTGCAGCTGAGTTGTGGTTTAGATGGGAATCAGCTGTGAGCCGCCCAGGAGTCTACTCTGGGAAAGCATTGATTCTTGATGTTGAAGAAAGCTTCCTCTGTTTCCCATTATAAAGTTGTATTAGCATAATACCTGACTAAACCAGAGTTCATTGGTGAAACTGGTTCAAAAAGAAGTCCTAAGAATATTAACCAACTTCACTTGGGCAGGAAGTGAAACACTTGGTGTGTGTGTGTGCACTGTGCCAATCGCACATCTCAATGTCGTGCTCACTTACTTCCTGTTTCCTTTGTTATAATTACTGTCTCAAGCTATTCCAACAAGTTTTTTATTATTAGAATTATTACTGTGACCAATACCATTACACTTTTGTGAATAATCCAATTTCCCATGTAACTGTGGCGCCTCTTCAGTTTTATAAGAATCACACTGGCTTCGCCTTAGGTGTCTGAAGCAGGAACTTGAGTGCAAAACCACAAATGAAGGCCCAGACAATGTAAACATTGAAAATGCTTAAAAGGACACTTAAAAGAGCTAAAGAAATAAAGGTCCCCTTTGGGCATCTCTGATTATTTTAAACCTTTTAACGCCTGGGGTGTTCCCATCCCATTTAATGCGCTCATTCAATAAAACCTCTCTTCATCATTTTACATTGTGAACGCGTCATGTCTTGCCACATTGCTTCTAGGGAGGCTAAAGATCAGTGCATTCAAGTTTTCTTCACTTTGTCAACAGTGTTACAGTATATCAAATGTTCCTTATGAACAAACAAGTCTGTGTCGAAATAACTCCGCTTTCTCTTACAGTTTTTATGTTTGATAATATGCCTCACAGTAAATTGCGACAAAGTAGGCTACATGATGTACATTCATATCCCAATTGTCAAAACAACCTCATAAACAAAATACCATAAATGACCATTATTATCATGAAGAACCAGTCGTTTGTCTACAGTTTCAACGACGCATCAGAATTGAACCCATGTTATGTAGTATTCATAGTGCACACTGTTTTAAAGAAAAAAAAATGGTTGTCTTGGTAGTTTTATCAAAATATTAAGAACTTGCACAGAATTTGAAACAACTTTAGTATGTCATCTAGCCCAGACAAGTTGGAAAAACTACTGTTGTACTGTAGCTAATGCAGCCTTTCTAATACCTTACCAATAGCTAATACAGTAATGTCATGTGTTAATGTAATAAAAGTCACATTGTTGTGCAAGAATCTATCCCTCCACTACAGTGGAGTGCGTGTAGTATTGACAAAAATGTTATCTTGATATTTTGGGAGATTCTGTTGATAAAAATGACTATTTTGCTCAGTGTGTTTTTGTACTGGTCCCTTAGCTGATTTAGGCCTGTAGTGGACAGAGGATTCATAAAGATTTTCATATTCTTCATGTTCTGTGAGGTACGGAGCCCCACACATGGCATGCAGGAAAAAAATAGTAGGCTAAATCGTGCGCACGATTTACTATTTCGTTCGAGGGAACGAAATAGTAATCGTGTGCACGTTTTAGTACATTGAGGGAACTAATTGTTAAATCGTGCACAATTTATTTATTTTCTTGCATGTTATGTGCGGGGCTCCGTAGTGAGGTGCTTACTTCACAGCAGTGACAGAAATGAACTTTTCCATTAAAGGTGCAGTAAGTGATTTCTGAGAAACTCTGTTGATATTTGAAATCACCAAAATAAACGCACCACTACTCAAAAGGATCTTGATTGCTCCGCCCCCAAAGTTCATGAACATGCTATGCAACACAGGCACCTCCCCTAACACAAGGGTACCCGCCCCTTTACTGGTGATTGGTTACAAGTGTGTTTTGATGCTCGTTCCGATCCACTTTCAACGGCTTTTCTCAGAAATCGCTTATCTCAATAAAGGCAATTTCTCTAACTTTATTAAATGTATGTATCTTTTATGTTAAAATTAATACATTTTATCAATAAATTCAATTAGAATAATAAGACGGTATAGGGCTGCTACCAATCAAATGAAATCAGTATTAATAAAATCCATTTTGCGCTGCAGAGGTGGCATAGAAGCTGCATTTTAAGTGGCATTTACAGTAGATATATTTACACAGACTGTTTAATTCAGCTCAGAGGTGGTATAAATGCATTTACTGCAATCACAATTGCATAAATAATACAATTAACTGTTTTCAGTGGCATTCTAACCGCATTCTGTAGTCTTCACACAGTGAAAGCATGTGATCTCAAGGCTTTTTTTTCAGGATGAGTGTCATACTCACACATTATTAAATAAGCAGTTATGATATTATCAAAGACGATACATAGCACACATGACAAATATGTAATTTGATCACTTGTAGCTTTTGTTATAAATGTGATCACTTCAAAGATATTTATTGTCATATATATTTTGAAGTGCTCTCAGGGTGAACTTGATTTTAACTATATGACTAAATTCCTAAAACAATTTTTTTTCTACCTCTCCTTAAACTGCAAACTGGTATTCAGGTCTTGATTTATTCAATGCTTATGTTCATGATCCAGTCCTCAAGGATAAAAACAAGTCCTGCTGTACTTCTTTTTCTTGTTTCACATTGAAATATATGAGTATGGAAGTAAAATTGTTTGACTAATTGTTGAAATCCTCTGAAATGTTTTAAATAACATTCACAACAATATATAAACCTGATTGAACAGTGCAGATAGATACAAAGATTCAGAGTACCATTTTTCATCTTTATGCAAGACAGTGTTTCCAAGCTTGTTCAGTCTTGTCTAATTGTTGTGCTTGAAATCCATTGGTATTCTCTTGAAAAAGGTCATTCCGGAAAGCCTTGGGAATTTCTCGCCTAGTTGTGTGTCAAATTGTGATGACAGACCCAAAGGGAATTGAGAAAACATGTCTGCATTGACTTTTGTCAAAGGTCATGTTTCAGTTGTTTATATGAGAAAGTGTCTATTTTATTGTCATTGATTCCTAAGCTTAGAGGTGTCTACATGGTGCTTCAGACCAGACCACAGCAGATTTTCAGATGCTTTTCTCTGTTTTAAAGCACAGTCGCTTGGGTTGGCACCTCAGGAATCTCTGTTTAAATGTTTCCGTGTTTAAATGTAAGGAACCAAAAAAAAAAAACCTCCATGGCAAATGACAACATTCCTAGAAGCACACTGTAATCCACCCAGACATCTTGGGTTTTACTTTCTCTGCACACAGTCAGGAAGGCTGACTGATTTTCACTTCTGACAAAAACAAACCGGCTCAACACGCATCCATGCCAAAGCATGTATTCCAAACAGTCATTATGGGGCCCATGGTTTCCATGTCAGGCTCCAGTGGGCTTTTGTCTATATGGCTTTTGTGAGCCACCACTGCAACTGTTAATGAGCCTTCAATTCAGGTTTATGACATTGACTGTATATTTCCCTGGCTGTATATTTGACTTTATCACAGAATTGCCCCCACTAGCTAAACAATGACAAATGAAAATCTAATATCACCCAGTGCTCTTGGAGTTTTTAGCATGATGTTGACCTTGTTGTAGTTCTGTCTAATATACATTTTTCACAGACTCTGATACAAAATAATAAAAAAAAAAAAGTTATTGTTTGTAGGGTTGTGACGGTGAGAAAATGTTCCCACCGGTTAATCGACGTGTGACAACACCGGTAATACCGCTATCACCGTTGGGGTGGGGGGGTGTTAGTTCGTTTGAGTTTCCCTCTTTTCTTCGCTTTTAAATGGCTTGTAAAAGTGCCGTGCGCATTTTACTTTCACTTTCAAATTAGCGGCAATTCGGCGTTGATTCAATTCAAGCAACAACAACGTCAAACTCAGAACTTTTATTAACAAAACAAATAAAAATACACCATATATGCCTAATAAAATAACAAATTACTTAGGCTACACAAAGTTTAAATAGGTATATAAAACTGAAAATCAGCAAACTGTGGAACCAAATAAATAAAAAACATATAACGTTTATTAGCAAAACGAACAAGAAAGCTTGGAGGCATGGCATATGCACCTTGATGTAAAATAAAATAAATAAAATACACAAAGTTTAAATAAAGTAATCGGCAAACACTGTGGAACCAAATAAATAAGAAACAAATGTTTAAAAAAACTTCCAGTCAATAGGCTTTTCAAAATCTAAAATATTGCCAAACAGGCGCCTTTGCATTTCCTTTCTAAACAATCTTCTGCCATAGTCTTGTCTTTCTCACCCGTCTTGTCTTTCTCACCTCACTCTTGTCAGTCAGCTCGACTCACTCTCCTCACGTGATAAATAAAATCTGACTCCTGCTCTGTGGTGCACTGTTGTTCGCGCACAGTTCGGCACGCTGCATTGTGTGGACTCTAACTGAACTAGGCTAAATGATTTTTGTTACTATAAAAAAATCAAAACAACTGTGGGGAGCGGTGCTGCGATAGGCAAATGACGTAACCGGTGTTGTGGCTTAACCGAAAAAAACGTCTATCACAGCAAGCCTAATTGTTTGTTGTTTTGACCCGTGTAACCTTGTATTCTAATAAGGTTGTCATGACAACAACAAAAAATAGATAACAGTGAAATTTTACAAAATTTCTAAATTTCTAATTTGATACCACAGCAAAAACTACTAAGGTAACCAATATAAAATTCTAACTTTATTAAAGTCAACTCCGCAATCAGAAAAAAATAACAAATAAACAAATGACAAGTTATAGCACAAGTAAATTGTCACGACACACACACGAGGATAACTGGAACTAAGGAGCAAGGAGACGAGGAATATACGAAACAGTCTTTAATCCATGGAACACAGGATACATAAACACAGGAGACAGCAGGAAACACATCCACGTAACGAGTAGACCAGACAAAAGGGAAACTGAACAGGCAGGAACTTAAATACAAGGGTAATTAATAGAACACAGCTGAACGGAATCATAATTAAACTAAACAAGGACAGGAAAATGACCAAATAAGGAAACACAGAAAGGCACATGAGGAGCAAAACACACACAAAACACGGACCAGAGTCTGACGTAACTCCCCCCTCCCGGAAGGCGCGTCCCGCGCCGTACAACATCCAACGGGGAGGGGGGTGGCCTCTATGAGCAGGGTTACCGGACGGAAGGCCTCCATGGCGGCGCCCGTTCCGGGATCCATGGCGGATCCGGCAGTTCGGGGCGCCATGGTGGATCTGGCAGCTCTGGGCGCCATGGCGGATCTGGCAGTTCTGGGCGCCATGGCGGATCTGGCAGTTCGGGGCGCCATGGCTGAGCAGGTGACTCGGGAGGCCATGGCGGAGCAGGGAGCTCGGGGAGCCATGGCGGAGCAGGCAGTTCAGGAGGCCATGGCAAAGCAGCCTCCGAGGCTGCGGCCCCAGTCCCCGCCTCGTCCTCTATGGCTGGAGCCCTACTATCCACGCCCCCAAAAAAATACTTGGGGACGCTTCCCTCCGTGGGCCATGACAGGGGACTGGAGCCCTCCCTGGGCTTAACTGAGGATCTGGAGCCCTATCTGGGCTTAACTGGGGATTTGGAGCCCTCCCTGGGCTATACTCGGGAACAGGAGCCCTCCCTGGGCTCGACGGGGAATCAGGAGCCCTCCGTAGGCTATACTCGGGAGCAGGAGCCCTCACTGGAGTGAGTTCTGGGGCTGGAGCGAGCTCCGGGGCTGGAGCCGACACTGGAGCGAGCTCTGGGGGGCCGGCGGGCCTTTCTTCAGAGCGGCCGGCGGGCTCGACTTCGGAGTGGCCGGCAAACTTGACTCTGAAGCGGCCAGCAGGCTTGTGGAAGCCGTGGCCGGCAGACTTGACAACGGCGCGGCCGGCGAGCTTGTCTTCAGAGCGGCCGGCGGGCTGGAGTGAGCCGCGAGGCTTAAAGGCCTGATTCACACATTGAATACACATACCTCTGCAAACTGTTTACATTTACTTAAGGCATAACTGACTGTGTTTACAAGGATACTGGCCAAGAAAGCATTTTAAAGGATTAGTTCACTTGAAGTTTCAATGCAGCTTCAAAGGGCTCTACATGAACCTTGCCGAGAAACAAGGGTCTTATCTAGCGAAACAATCAGTCATTTTCTAAAAAAAAAAGTTAAAATGTATGTACTTTTTAACCACAAATGCTCGTCTTGCACTAGCTTTGCAAAATGCATGTGCAACTTCACGCATTACGTAATCATGTTGGTCATGTCGGTCGGTCACATTTGGTTAGTTCTTTGTCTGTGTACTTTGGTTCAAAAAGGTAGGGTAGGGCGAAAAAGTCCATATCATTTTCTCCTCCAACTTCAAAATCATCTGACATCATTTGACTTTCTTTGCATGTTCGCTTTGTAAACACTGGGTCGGTGTTTCCGCCTACGTCATATGTGACATTTCCAATGTGACTATGTAATGCGTGAGGTCGAGCTAGTGCAAGACAAGCATTTGTGGTTGAAAAGTATATTCTTTTTTTTTTTTAAGAAAATGGTTGATCGTTTCGCTAGATAAGGCCCTTATTCCTTGGCTGGGATTGTGTAGAGCCCTTTGAAGCTGCATTGAAAATGCAATTTGGACCTTCAACCTGTTGGCTCCCATTGAAGTCCACTATGTAGCGTCTGGACCAATCAAACACACAATTTTTCATTTGATTTAACAAATCAGTTATTCATTAGATTAACAAATCGTCACAGTCCCCTCACCCAATAAACTGGGTGCCAGGATGTCTGCAACGACACCAGGCCCCCCCTGGTCCCCATGGCAACCACGACACCTTTGCTAGACCAGATACATTTACGACCTAATGGCATGTTGAGAATTACCCCTCTCACTACAATTTCCATAGGAAAGACACAGTGCACAGTAGAAATGGACTCTTCTCTAATTAATCCATAGGAAAACCTTTCTTTGAATGAACACACATATCCTTCAGGTCATTGTGTATGTTGTCTTTGAGATTTTATACAGGCTTATGATGGAACCACTCGTTCCTGTCATCTTACCTATATGTAATCCTACCATGTTTAGTATCTATGAATTAGTCTTCTGATGATCTAAACGAGAGTGTATATTATATGTTGGTACATAGGCAATATATTAGTGTCCTGAGAATCTTTAGTAATTTCGATTCAAGTTCCATATGCAAATTACCATGCTTCCACACAAAGGGTCATAAAACTCCCCAGTATCTCAAAACTCCCACTTGGGACGTCAGCCTTCTCATTGGACAAGCCCATTTTGAGAGGCAGGAATCTTCGCAGACTTTAAAGGCCGCACTTCATGTGACCCGCCCCAGTTGGAGTCGGTGGTTTGTTGGAATTCTGAGAGGATGTGAGAAAAACGCACCCGGAAACCCTAAGCTCGTGCCAGGCTTCGGCCTTGACTTTTCCATTCACCAAGATTCGCTGACTCAAACTGGTTCTTTTTCATCAACCAACTTCAGCAAAGATCAACTTGAACCGTTGGACTGCATCAAGCCTTTCTTTCAGACAGACGAGACATGCAAGTATCCAAACTTAGTCTTATTAATTGATACATTAGGTATCATTTGCACCTTTTTACAAAGGTGTGTTTGAACTAAGAATCTGATGTTTCCTTCAGGCGGTAGATCTGCTGAATATGCAAATGGTTCCATAACTTCATATTCTTATTCTCCCTCCTCTTTACTGACTTAAGCTTCAACCCTTTCCTATACCAACTGTATGCGTGTGTGTGTGTATGTGTATGTGTATGTTAGACCAGTTTAAGTGTTTATGTAGTATGTTAGACTAGTTTAAGTGTTTATGTAGTTAATAAAGCCTTACTTGTATCACACTTGACGTTGTTCATTGTTTGCTCATAACTGGAGTCCCTAATCATGCAGATTTATGCTACAGGCTCTGTGTAGAGTTGTACAGTAAGAAAGTTATTTCCCTTAACCAGGAAATTAACGTTCTTAGAATTGAAAGACAGTTGACCCTGAGAGGTGTAGCGAATCAGCTCATGGGGAAATATGAATAATTAATCACAACTAGTTATAATTAATTATAAATATTTAGATCCGCTGTAGATATTTACTTGACCTCTCAGGGTCAACTGTCTGTCAATTCTAAGAACGTTAATTTCCTGGTTAAGGGAAATAACTTTCTTACGGATGAAGACCATCTCTTTTCAACAGGTCAGGTCTGCCCCAAAAACTCATCCAATTATCTATGAAACCTATGTTATTCTGTGGGCACCACTTAGACATCCAGCCATTGAGTGACGCCAGTCTGCTATGTATCTCATACCAATAGGTGTGTGTTCGACTTGAAGCAGCCCTACGCAGACTGATCGGTGTATGACATCAAAGTATCGCGAGAGTGGTTCTAGAGCATGTTCGAGCGCACACTCTTACCCCTTATTTACACTGCACACATCTGCAGCGCGTTACGGCTCCGCCACCGGAGCTGATCACGGCCACTCTAGTCAATGCTTGTGTTTACACCAGCCACGCCGCGGCACGTTTCAGAAGCGTCCCAGAAGTGGCTCTCCGCACCGCTTCGCTAAAGATAGGCACCTCGCCTATTTTTGACGGACATAAATAAGTGGCAAGTCACTCTCGTGGTATTTTGATGTCATATACCAATCGGTCTGCCTCAAGTCGAACACACAGCTGCTGCTGCCACCTTATGAAAATAGATTTACACTTCGAATTAGGTAGTCTGTCATCGATGACAGTAGCTCATTGGAAAAGGATGGAAAATGCCCTTCATTTTGTTTGCACTAATAAATGCTTCTGCCTGCCAGCTGCAATCACCAATAAAACATTGTTCCATATTTTTTTCTATTTTGTTATAAATATCGTTATCGCAAACATTCTTGAAATATCGTTATATAATTTTGAGGCTATATCGCCCACCCCTACTATACAGAGTGTTTTCATCAAAAACCTTAATTTCTTTTCGACTGAAGAAAGAAAGACATGAACATCTTGGATGACATGTGGGTGAGTAAATTATCACGAAATTTTTATTCTGGAAGTGAACTAATCCTTTAATGTCATTTTGTGAAGAAGACACAAAAAACCAAATGCAATTCTACATTTGCGCACTGTCAAAGAGGTGTCTTTCTGTGTGTGTGCGCTATGGGTGTGTGCACACAACTGTTTATCAGACATTGCCCGACTAATGAATTGAGTTCTCCTTTGCATTTTCTTGCGCTTGAATGGTCTAAAATTGCTTTAATATTTAAATTGGTAAGGCTTTTAACACATGCAAAAACTAAACTTTTGTGATGATGATCCCGTCAGTTTTCCTGAATATCTTTCATGCTGTTCCAGAGCCATCGAGCAGTCTTTATTAACGCCTGGTCTTTAGATTTTTTCAGATAGTAAAGATTTCTTGCATCAAAAATGGTTTGGCTGTAATTGATGGATTCTTATGAAATGTTTTAAATAGCAATCACAATAATACATAAACATGAATGAATTGTGCCTATAGATAGGACCATTTTTCACATCTTTACGCAAGACAGTGGTTCCAAGCTTGTTCAGTCTTGTCTAATTGTTGTGCTTGACACAGTCAGAATTTACATTTACATAATAGTTTTTGCCCTCTCTCTGGCCTGTAGAATGAAACAGGCTGTTTTTGTTATAGTACTTTTAAGATTCTGTTTGCAAATGATCATTGGCTAACCTTTTGTAAATGTGAACGGCCCTGTCAAGTTGCATATAGAATAAGTGTGGATGTGGTTATATGTTAATAATCAACAATTCTGGCATGATTTACTCAATCTCTAATCTGTTAGAGATAAACAGTAAAAGCAGTAAAAAGAATAATGTTTACGAAATTCACAAAATTTCTTGCATATTTGTCAACCATGACA
The DNA here is from genome assembly GCF_001515625.1 of Sinocyclocheilus rhinocerous. Lineage (NCBI taxonomy): Eukaryota > Metazoa > Chordata > Actinopteri > Cypriniformes > Cyprinidae > Sinocyclocheilus > Sinocyclocheilus rhinocerous. The sequence goes on from NW_015666483.1 coordinate 749,429, forward strand.
CATTTACATGCATTGAGCAAAAATGTAGAGTTGCACTTGATTTAATCTGCAATTTATTGGATTGGAGAAGTCATTTTAGGCATAGCATTTTGACAAAAGATTACAAAGGCAATTTTTGAATAATATGCAGTGATGAATTGTGTAATAATACATTAAATTAAAATTTCGATTCCATTTTGACTTTAATGAGGAGCTTCTCTCTTAAACCTTAACTCCTATCTCTTAACTCATTTGTCCATTTAATAACAGGTCATTAAACCCCTCTGAGAAGTAATAGGGTGACATGGCGAGACCCTCTTCCAAAGGCCAATTTCTCCATCTCTTCCGAGGACTTTGTATGCTCAAAGGAAGCCTTGTGACCATATGAATGAAACCATGTTGCTGCTCATTTAATCATTTACATAAAATGTGCGTGGGGGTCAAACCTGATTTGTTTTTAAGGATTTTAAGTGGTGTTATATAGTTAAAGACCAACCCGGGAGGGGGGAAGAGAGGAAGATAAAGCAGCCTCATTTCATGATCAATTATTAATACCATATAATCACTCTGTTTTCTGGCTACAACTGAAGCAGTTTGAAATTCATCAGAAAAGCTTCAATCAGGAAACCGTTGACGTAAACCACTGGACAAAATCATGCACTACATGTTCATTGTGTGACAAAATGCCCTTTTATGACCTCAAACTGTATGACACAATCAAATACAGTGGCCCCCAAAAAATATTTGGACACTTAAAAATGAAAGGTCACAATTAAAAATGCCACAGTGTAGTGAAATATATTTTAAAAAATCACATTTATTTTAAAGAAATATAACCCAAACACACTTTTCAATTTGTAACTTAGTTAGGGTTTAAATTTTTTTTTATATATATATATATATATATACACACACACAAAAGAGAGAGGGAAAATAATAACATAAAAAGAATAAAATATTTATTTAAAAAACAAAAAATTGTCATCATTTACTCACCTTGATATCATTTAGAAAATGCAGCCCGTGTTCTATAATACAGTAAACTCTCATGTAGCTCTACAATCACATTTGTATTTGCTTACATTCAAATATGGCAGATTATGCTACAGTGCAATATTTTCAGTGATTAATGTCCAAAATTTAAGTTAAATATGGCCACATAAGCTTTGAAATATAGCAAACAACTTGTTTTGTGGTGCTTTTTGTCATCTGACAGCTCCAATTCACTTGCTTATAGTTTGGAAAAGCGCTGCATAAAGATTGAAGTTTGAGAAGTTGAAAAAAACGAGTTTGGAACAACATGAAGATTAGTAAATGAGAATCTATTTGCTAAGCTAACATTAGTTAAGATTCTTGGAGATGCCAGCATCTCGTTCTGGGCATCAGTATCAAAAACACAATGTATGATGGTGGCCACCACTCATTTTAAACAGTAATGCTGAGAACAAATATTTCTCTGAAGAGATCTCATCTTCTCTAATTAAAACAAGCATATATCAACAGCATTAAAGCTGATTGTTATCTGCAGTGCAGCTTTGCGCTTTTTGCCAGCAGCATTATGAAGTAGCTGTAAGCTCTCCATGTATTTATGCGGCATTGCTATCAATACCAGCCTCCTACACACTGCCTCTATATCGCTGCAGGTCCACACACTCCCAGTTGCCTCTGTGTAAATCCTACTGTCTCTTTGCATATACCTGAGCAGCAAATGCAAATCTCATCCACTGGCCACTGCCTTCCCACTCTGTTCACTTCAATGCATTCTCTCTTCATAATCACACTCATTTCAACCAGTCTATCAGGTGTGTGGCTCACCGGCAACGTTACTGCAAGGCTGAATTAATTGCACGTTAGGCTATACTTGCTCAAATTGACAGAGCTCTATATCAATCAGGACAATTATTCTGCCAACATTTGGCCATTTTGAGTTTATTCACTTGTAATCGTGTCTGTTTGGCTGAATTTCTGTTTTATTTTGTTTTGTTTATTGAGTACTTTGGATTTTACGAAATTTGAAAAAAGTGAAACTGATCATGTAAAATATGAATATTTCATTTCAGCAGTTTCTGTTAATCTCAGTCACTCTGAACTTACATTACTAGATCAGTGGTTCTTAAAGGTGCAATAGGTGATTGTCTTCAGAAACATTTTTTGTTATGCTGGTTGAAAGTCTCTTCACATCCCGATAGCAATCATTAACTTAAAGGGGTCATATGATGCGATTTCAAGTTTTCCTTTCTCTTTGGAGTGTTACAAGCTGATTGTGCATAGATAAGATCCCTGAAGTTGCAAGACTAATGTAGCGAATCAGCTCATTCATGGGGAAATATGAATAATTAATCATAACTAGTTATAATTAATTATAAATATTTAGATCCGCTGTAGATATTTACTTGACCTCTCAGGGTCAACTGTCTGTCAATTCTAAGAACGTTAATTTCCTGGTTAAGGGAAATAACTTTCATACTGTACAACTCTACACAGAGCCTGTAGCATAAATCTGCAGTTATGAGCAAACAATGACCAACGTCAAGTGTGATACAAGTAAGAATTTATTAACTACATAAACACTTAAACGAGTCTAACATACTCCATAAACACACACACACACACACACTCATACA
>NW_015666483.1:753033-754993 GCF_001515625.1 Sinocyclocheilus rhinocerous
TCGATATGATCCCTACACAGTGTTCATTGCTCCCTACTCCCTGAGCAGGGGAAATCCGTTGAAGTTTACTTCACTTCGGAACATGGGCTGGAATTGAGAATGGCTGATGTAGCCTATTATAGTAATGTTGTCTCTGGTATTCAGGTCTGTGAGCGTATATGTGTTCAGGGGGCGTGGCTTTGGACGGCGATTGCAGAGAGGGTGGGATGTTCGCTTTCAGTGCTATCAGGCTAAAGTTAGCATTTTCCAAGATCTCCTACTGCACTTTTAAGTGGTGGTCAATTTAAATTGTATATATTTATTATTATTACTATTTAATTTTATTTTATTTCGTAAATTAAATGAAATTTTCTATTAAATTTCTAATTAAATGAAAGTAAAATTATTTTTTATTTAAATTAAAATTAAATAAATATTTATGCAAATAATAAAACTTTGGCACACTGAGCATATTCTCAATGCTGACTGCTCAATTGTTTCTCAGTTCTCAATCATTTCTGCATATTGCTGAGCCTGTGTACTTTATGAATACATTTCAGTGTTTAATATTTATGGACATTTTTGTTTACTTAGTTTATGCTTAACAGTTTTGGTACTGTGCTGGGTCACGACGTCATGTTCAGTGAATCTCAAGCAAATCTGCTGTTCTAGATATCAGTATCTGCCATTGCAAAACTCGGGTTGCCCACTAATCTGTACGCAATTACTGTGCATTTTCTTTGAATTTGGCTTAAAAGGAAAAGCTTTACCAATCCTGGGGTGTGCCTTTAATATTTTTAGGATGTTGTCGATGGTATTGTCCATTTCGTTGTGGTCAACTAATGGTTTTGTCTCTTCAGTTTCCTTTCCAAAGCGAGAAGAAGAAAGGAAAGTGCTATTGATTTTTATTGTATTCATTGAATGTCTCAAATGATATTTGCTCATTTGTGTGTGTGTGTGTGTGTGTTTGTGTGTGCTTAACTCCAACTTTCCAAAGCCCTTAGTCACTCTGTTTCATGTTACTGTATTTCCACAGAGAAAGACTACAACAGCCTTTGTGAGAGGCAGCCAATCGGATGCTTGCTATTCCGGCAGTTCTGCGACACCAGGCCGGAGTTGAGGCGCTGTGTCAAATTTTTGGATGCTGTGGTGAGAAGCAGACCACTAATTGTTCTTCACTTTAAAGGCAAAACATGTTTGTTTCTTCTCTTTACGAACAACCCGCCTTGGATACAGTGAAACTAGCAAGTTGAGGGTAGTTCTAGAGCAAATAGTTCTATAGGAATTACCTTAACACTTTGCTACCCATAACATACTGTGAGGTCATTGTGGTGTTTAGGTGCGCTTATTTAGACTTATGAAGGATTTTAAAACTTAGATTTAAAAAGTTATTAATTGAATGGAACAGCTCTGGCTTTGGAAGCCTTTAAATGCTGTTCACAACAAGGGCGATAACTATAACTTTAATAATAATTTTTATTCTATGAGAATAGGGAAGTCCACACTACAGATATAATGATAAGGACAGGAGAGGAACAACATTGTTGGAATCACTTTTAGAACATTTATTTTTTCCAGCTGATGAATGATAAAAACATTGACAGTCACTCAGAATCCACCTGACATGAAAGAACTTGTTCATTTTAAGCAACAGATGCCATAACTGAAGCAAGCTTTTTGTAATAAACAGAACGTTATCGTCTGTAAGTGTGGATGCTAACAAAGATATTGTTACAGATATTTATATGCTTATTAGGGGTGTAACGGTTAGCAAAATTCACGGTTTAGTTCGATACGACACTGGTATCACGGTTCGGTACGTTTTCGATGGGGGGGGGGTAATTGCTTACTTCACAATGTTGGAAATATTTCTGTTTTAAACCATGAAGGTGAGCCAATGGACATCACATAAGCAACGTGCAAACTTTGCGCAAGATTTATGCGGCGAACGTCTTAATCTCAGTCAATTCACTATGCAGAA
>NW_015666483.1:755057-826029 GCF_001515625.1 Sinocyclocheilus rhinocerous
TTGAAGTTTACTTCACTTCGGAACATGGGCTGGAATTGAGAATGGCTGATGTAGCCTATTATAGTAATGTTGTCTCTGGTATTCAGGTCTGTGAGCGTATATGTGTTCAGGGGGCGTGGCTTTGGACGGCGATTGCAGAGAGGGTGGGATGTTCGCTTTCAGTGCTATCAGGCTAAAGTTAGCATTTTCCAAGATCTCCTACTGCACTTTTAAGTGGTGGTCAATTTAAATTGTATATATTTATTATTATTACTATTTAATTTTATTTTATTTCGTAAATTAAATGAAATTTTCTATTAAATTTCTAATTAAATGAAAGTAAAATAATTTTTTATTTAAATTAAAATTAAATAAATATTTATGCAAATAATAAAACTTTGGCACACTGAGCATATTCTCAATGCTGACTGCTCAATTGTTTCTCAGTTCTCAATCATTTCTGCATATTGCTGAGCCTGTGTACTTTATGAATACATTTCAGTGTTTAATATTTATGGACATTTTTGTTTACTTAGTTTATGCTTAACAGTTTTGGTACTGTGCTGGGTCACGACGTCATGTTCAGTGAATCTCAAGCAAATCTGCTGTTCTAGATATCAGTATCTGCCATTGCAAAACTCGGGTTGCCCACTAATCTGTACGCAATTACTGTGCATTTTCTTTGAATTTGGCTTAAAAGGAAAAGCTTTACCAATCCTGGGGTGTGCCTTTAATATTTTTAGGATGTTGTCGATGGTATTGTCCATTTCGTTGTGGTCAACTAATGGTTTTGTCTCTTCAGTTTCCTTTCCAAAGCGAGAAGAGAGGAAAGTGCTATTGATTTTTATTGTATTCATTGACTGAATTGATAGATATTTGCTCATTTGTGTGTGTGTGTGTGTTTGTGTGTGCTTAACTCCAACTTTCCAAAGCCCTTAGTCACTCTGTTTCATGTTACTGTATTTCCACAGAGAAAGACTACAACAGCCTTTGTGAGAGGCAGCCAATCGGATGCTTGCTATTCCGGCAGTTCTGCGACACCAGGCCGGAGTTGAGGCGCTGTGTCAAATTTTTGGATGCTGTGGTGAGAAGCAGACCACTAATTGTTCTTCACTTTAAAGGCAAAACATGTTTGTTTCTTCTCTTTACGAACAACCCGCCTTGGATACAGTGAAACTAGCAAGTTGAGGGTAGTTCTAGAGCAAATAGTTCTATAGGAATTACCTTAACACTTTGCTACCCATAACATACTGTGAGGTCATTGTGGTGTTTAGGTGCGCTTATTTAGACTTATGAAGGATTTTAAAACTTAGATTTAAAAAGTTATTAATTGAATGGAACAGCTCTGGCTTTGGAAGCCTTTAAATGCTGTTCACAACAAGGGCGATAACTATAACTTTAATAATAATTTTTATTCTATGAGAATAGGGAAGTCCACACTACAGATATAATGATAAGGACAGGAGAGGAACAACATTGTTGGAATCACTTTTAGAACATTTATTTTTTCCAGCTGATGAATGATAAAAACATTGACAGTCACTCAGAATCCACCTGACATGAAAGAACTTGTTCATTTTAAGCAACAGATGCCATAACTGAAGCAAGCTTTTTGTAATAAACAGAACGTTATCGTCTGTAAGTGTGGATGCTAACAAAGATATTGTTACAGATATTTATATGCTTATTAGGGGTGTAACGGTTAGCAAAATTCACGGTTTAGTTCGATACGACACTGGTATCACGGTTCGGTACGTTTTCGATGGGGGGGGGGTAATTGCTTACTTCACAATGTTGGAAATATTTCTGTTTTAAACCATGAAGGTGAGCCAATGGACATCACATAAGCAACGTGCAACATTTGCGCAAGATTTATGCGGCGAACGTCTTAATCTCAGTCAATTCACTGTGCAGAATGTGAAAATAAAAACGGAATGACGGAGTAATGACGGAGTAATGACGGAGTAATGACGGAGCTTTCGGCATCTGACGCCGCATATTCTCTCAGAGACGACGATAGACGAATCTACTACAACTATGCAGAAAGTGAAAGTAAAAACGGAATGACAGAGTAAGGCTATGTTCACATTTGGCGTCTTTTTTTAAGCTGCCAGCGTCTGTTTTACATTATAATCCTATGGAGTAAACCGTGTCCTGAGCGGTTTTTTAAACGCCACCGCCTGCGTCTTTTTCTGTCTTTTTCAAGTTGAAAAAAGTTTAACTTTTCTGAAAAAAACGCCCTACATCAAGCGCCTTTTTGACAGCTGACCAATGACAAGCGAGTGGCGAGACCTGTCATTTCCATAACAACAAGAACAAGATAAAATGGACAAGGTGCCAGTAGATAAACTGATCGTACTAGTTTATCGTAGGAGTTATATGATATGAGCACAAAATATTTAGTATAATATTTTTTTATTGTTTAGTCTAAAATATGCCGCAAACCGTGCATCATCCAACCGGAGCTCCTGGACTAAATTGTTGTAAGCACCATACTGGTTCCTTCCCCGTATAATGTCATGCACCCACAAACGTCATTGTAAACCGACATTCTATTCCCCGTTAACTTCAAAAGCCAACGCAAGAGCCAATTTCCTCTTTCTCGACATTTTTGCACCACACAGCGCTAGGCTACTGTTGCAGCTGTTGCTATAGCAACAAAAGACGCCCTCGGCTGCTATTTGTAACAGAACGCTGCCAGGTTTTTTTTTTCACAAAAAAAACACCCTTGTCAACTTTTTCTTGTCAAAAAAGACGCCAAGTGTGAACGTAGCCTAATGATGGAGCTTTCGGCATCTGACGCCGCATATTCTCTAAGAGACGATGAGAGACGAATCTACTTCAACATATGCTTATAACGGTATATAGCTAACTGTTTTAATTTAGTCCCTTAATATTTCTCTTGTGGCCCGTACATAGTGAAAAAAAATGAGAAGAAACGTATTTCGTTTTAAACAGGTTGTTTTTGAAAGTCAGTGCTTGAAATAGGCTAAAGCTTTTTATTTCATTGATTTTTATTAATGACTGCAGTGTTAATATTTTGATTATAGGCCTATTCATTGTATAATAGACCTGTTTTAAATTACCTTTTTTTACAACATGGTAATTGAGGAGTAAATAGCCTAATCTTTTGTTATCCTGTAGTTATGCGGTAATATTGCGGGGCAAATTAATTGTAATTTTACAATTAATGTAAAAGGATTAGTACAACGAATCATTCGGTTTGTAATGCCTCGTACCGAACAGTTCAATACGAATACGTGTATCGTTACACCCCTAATGCTTATCATTCTTGGTGTGAATGGGCGAAGCTAGTAAAATTTAAAAGTTGACCAGCAGAATTCATAACCAAATATCACAGAAAACCAAATGTTTCCGGTTGTAAGGCACAAAAAATGCACACATAGTCAAAATTATAAGGTATAGTGCTGACCCAATGAAGAAAGTGAAAATTTAATAATGTGTAAAATATGCTATTTCATTTCAGCAATTTTGTTTAAATCTCAGTCGCTGCAAATTACCTAAATTGTCTTGTATATCGGCATTATGTCACTCTAAATCAGTGGTTCTTAAATGGTAGTCCATTAAATGAAATTAAATATCACAGAAAACTAAATGTTAAAGCTTTCAAGGCATAAAATGCATGTACATAGTCAACCAGCTGTAAAATGCAGGATGTAAGCAATAGCACTGACCTAATAAAGAAAGTGAACTTTCGGTTAAGTGGACTCTCAAACTGGCCTTTATTATTATTGAGCCCTGTAACAGAGTTCAGTTCCAACAATCATGAGCTTCCTTTTCTGTTAGTCTGCTGCCTTAGAAGGCTGCTGCCTATGTAGACAGTAGTCACTCATAAAGATTTTTAACAGAGCAAATGTCTTTTGAATCAAAGCAATCATAGATTTCTTCTGACATTCATTTGGCCTCTAATACAGTTTATAAAAGTATTGCCTGCCTCTTTTTTTTTCTCTGCCTTCACCCTTTTCAGAAGTTGGGTAACCCAACACCTCAAGTGAATGCCCACTAGCAAGTCCAACTTGTCTGAATGTCTGAATTTCTTGTCCACACCCATGTCATAGATTTCTTCTGACATTCATTTGGCCTCTAATACAGTTTATAAAAGTATTGCCCGCCTCTTTTTTTTTTCTCTGCCTTCACCCTTTTCAGAAGTTGGGTAACCCAACACCTCAAGTGAATGCCCACTAGCAAGTCCAACTTGTCTGAATGTCTGAATTTCTTGTCCACACCCATAACTTAAAAGCTTGACACAGTGGCCTTGGTGATAAAATCACATTCAAACAAAAAATCATCTCGAACTAATTTGAGGTCAGTTCTGTCGTTCAAAATCCTGCATTTTAAGGCAAATCTTCTATTTGTAAATATTTTGACGTGACATGCCGTTTCAGATATGGAATGCAGACTACCGCTTACTCTGTTCCTGCAAGCTAGAACATAAACATCACAACGTGCATATCGTCTTACACGTACATGCGCACGCCCACGTGAAAAAACTTGCTGGTGTTTGCTCCACCTTTAAAGACCTTGATGTTGCATGTTCAGTGGAGAAGCCACTGAACCACTACTTTTTGAAGTTTTATAAATAATGTGAATGTAAAACCAGATTGTACACATATTCTAAAGCAAATATGACTGGTGCATGCCTCTGCCACAGTTCTAGGGTGTCGTGGGTGGTTGCCAGCACATTGATATGTGATTGCTACAGTGGTTGCTTGCTGGCCCAAGTCAAAATCTGGTCCCTCCTTCAATATTTGTATGTTTTTCAAATAACTGAGACCACAGCCAGTTGCATGTTTGAAAATGATACACCTCAAGTGAATGCCCACTAGCAAGTCCAACTTATAAGAAATGTCTGAATTTCTTGTCCACACCCATAACTTAAAAGCTTGATACAGTGGCCTTGGTGATAAAATCACATTCAAACAAAAAATCATCTCGAACTAATTTGAGGTCAGTTCTGTCGTTCAAAATCCTGCATTTTAAGGCAAATCTTCTATTTGTAAATATTTTGACGTGACATGCCGTTTCAGATATGGAATGCAGACTACCGCTTACTCTGTTCCTGCAAGCTAGAACATAAACATCACAACGTGCATATCGTCTTACACGTACATGCGCACGCCCACGTGAAAAAACTTGCTGGTGTTTGCTCCACCTTTAAAGACCTTGATGTTGCATGTTCAGTGGAGAAGCCACTGAACCACTACTTTTTGAAGTTTTATAAATAATGTGTATGTAAAACCAGATTGTACACATATTCTAAAGCAAATATGACTGGTGCATGCCTCTGCCACAGTTCTAGGGTGTCGTGGGTGGTTGCCAGCACATTGATATGTGATTGCTACAGTGGTTGCTTGCTGGCCCAAGTCAAAATCTGGTCCCTCCTTCAATATTTGTATGTTTTTCATGACAATGATCAAGACAAGTAATTGATTGGTATGCATTTTAGTCAGGCGGTAAAGCCTTCAGTGTTGCAGATCAGAAAATAAGGCTTTGTAGAAATGTCCCCTCATATAGGTTATGTAACATAATGTTTGTGATACAGTGAAAAATGTAGTTTTGTTGTGTAGTTTTGCTAGTGATTTCATTTGCTTTTGTTGCTTTTGATTGATCATTGTATTTTTCAGAACATTAAGAAGTTATAAAATTATATTAAACTAAATGGTTTGAAATCCAGTCATCCATACAGCTTTGTCATGATTTTGGATTGACTGTGAAATGTGCAATATGGCTGTTTTTTTGTTTGTTTGTTTTGTTTTGTTTTGTTTTCAATGCCTGCAGTTACAGATAGGACATAGAGCACTCTGTAAACTAAAAACAAAGCTGAACTGAAATTGAACCTTTACTGAATGATAATAATGTAAAGTCATCATAAGTTTATAAATAATGAAAAATGTAGAAATCACAAATATTACAGCTAATTGTTCTCCATCATTTCAGGCGGAGTATGAAGTAACGCCAGATGAGAAGAGGAAGGAGTGTGGACAGGAGCTCTTAGACAAGTACCTCAATCAGAAGGTACTGAGATGAGAAGCACATGAAAGACCTAAATCAGCTGGTCATTTTAGAGTTTGTTGTAAAGATAATAGGGATGCTCATTTCAGTTAATTTTCCTGACCGACAACCGAACGGTTGTAATGTTAACCGAACATTAACCGTTAACTGATCAAATTAGAACTAGATAAAAAAGTTTGTCAAGACAAACTTTTAAGTTGGCTTGAGAAAGCCAGACCAGAAAGTTTGAAAAAGTTTAAAAGCATTAAAAAGTTTTAAATTTGATGGTTTTCAGTCTGAAATAGTTTGAAGTTTAAAGTAGTTTTAAAAGCTTGAAGTTTGAATGTTTTGAAGGCAATACAGTCTGTCTGTCAGAGATAGATATATAGATAGACAGATAGATAGATAGATGCTAAGGACCTCAGAGTGGTTGCTATGGTATTCTAGGTGGTTGCTTTGACGGTTGCTAGGCTAACTGGGGTGGTTGCTAGAGTGTTGCTTTGCGGTTGCTAGGGTACATGAGGTGGTTGCTAAGGCGGTTGCTAGGGTACCAGGGGTGGTTGCTAGGGTGTAGTTATGCGGTTGATAAGGTACCCGGGTGGGTTGCTAGGGTACCTGGGGTGGTTGCTAAGGTCTTCCTATGTGGTTGCTAGGGTACTTGGGGTGGGTGCTAGGCTGTTGCTCTGCAGGTGCTTAGGATTAGCAAGTAAATAGCATGTTGCTAGCATGATTAGCATGCTACTAGCATGTTGCTAGCATGATTAACAAGTAAGTAGCATGTTGTTAGCATGATTAACAAGTGACTAACATGTTTGCTAACATGCCTAGCAAGTGACTAGCATGTTTCTAGCCTGATTAGCATGTTGCTAGCATGATTAGCATGCTACTAGTATGTTTGTTAGCATAATTAGCAAGATGCTAGCATGTTTCTATCATGATTAGCATGTTACTAGCATGTTGTTAGCATCATTAGCAAGTTACTAACATGTTGCTATCATGATTCTAGCATGATCAGTATGTTACTATCATGGTGTTAGTATTTTGTTAGCATGATTAGCAAGCTACTAGCATGTTTCTAACATGATTAGCATGTTACTAGCAATTTGTTAGCATGATTAGCATGTTATTAGCATGGTGTTAGCATGATTAACAAGTTACTAGCATGATTGTAGCATGATTAGCAAGTTATTACCATGTTTGCTAGCATGATTCTAGCATTCTTTCCGTGTCATTCTTCGCCTGAAAAGATGGCGAATAAAACGAAAGAGGCTGTGGGTGAAGCACGCTTTAAGTGAAATATGCGCATCGTCATGGCAACGGTTCGTGGTCACGTCAGATTACGTCAGAGTTTGTTGTAGTTTGTTGGAAAATCATTTCACACTGCTCAGACATTCCACAACCCAACAAAAGCCGATTAAGCATGTTCAGTCAGGTGAAAACAAACTCCAACCAACACCTACAGACGCCGACAGGGGTAACACACTGATCCAACAAACTCCAACAGACTAGTTTGTTGGTGTTTGTCTGTGCATTGTGCATTGGCCTTTAGAGTCAACGTTTTTAGTAAGAAGAAGAAGAATACGTTTAAATAGGATTTCAGTAAGTTGGCTATCTCAAGCCAACTTAATAATAATAAGTTTAAATAGGATTTCAGTAAGTTGGCTTTTTCAAGCCAACTTAATAAGTTTAAGTAAACACCATCACAAAAATCCCGTCAATTTGCGGTTCGGGACTTTTCATCCACTGGTCATATGTTTCTATTCACAGCGCGATTTTGCAGTGTTGAGCAATATAGCCAATCACAGACATATCTGTTGATTTCACTAACGCTCTGTGGCCAATCAGAGGAGGTTAAGTTTCAATCCTTTCACCATCCAAAATGCCAGTTGTTCCTCAGTTCTGCTGACACGTTCGCGAACTCTCTCATTAAAACAAAGAAAGTGTAGACATGATGTAAATAAGAGATTAACTGCGCAGTGTAAAGGTCCTTTTATTACTTTTTATTAACTATGTGAGATCGCGATGAACTACAATAAGATGAGTGACAGCTTTCTAGTGATAATAAGGGGAGCGCCTATTGCGCACTTTCTAGGCTATAATAATCCATTCTGAATTTGAATACACTGACAGATTTACTCTCTGATAACCATTTATCCAGTATTGCCACTTGCCATTGTGTTGCGTATACTAGCCTACATCAGTTAACTAAGTGAAGGTGAAGCAGGTGCTTGCTCAGCGAAATATGTCCGTATAGCCTAGGCACGCACCCGTGAGTAAACAAATAACTTCTATAGCATTATGTTTTCTTTCACTATGCAGCAAACGTAAAAAAAAAAAAAAAAAAATTGGTAGAAAAAAATCCTTTTAAACCGTTTAACTGATTAGTATTCATCGGTTAAAATTCTTACTGTCGGTTAACGGTTAAACGTTCAATATGAGCATCCCTAAAAGATAACTATGTAATGTGTCGTATATCATAATTTAAATGCAGTTGTTTTTTTATTTCCTTTTTGCTTTGTTCATAGCATAATTCATGAGCATGTAAGCATTTATTTGTTTTTAAAGGATATTTTCATGTTCAAATTCTTCCATTTGCAGTCAGAGGACTATGTCCCTGAGGTAACAGAGGAGATGGTGACTAAGTGTGCAGAAAGCTTGCAACAGGAGGCATGTAAAGAGCTCTTCATGGAGTGCACCAAGTGAGTCTTTTAGACAGGAAACACTCTTATTATCCCATTAGATAGCACTAGTAGATACTCCTACACTGTCTGACAAATACATGGCATCAGAGCAACATTTTTCTGAGTGAAATGAAATTGAGCATTTTCATGCAAATCAATTAATTAAATCAGGATGTGAGAGTCAGATTTTTTCACTGTGCAATCTAGTAACACTTTATCTCAATGTTTTCTTTCTTGTAGACTGATCCATGACTTCTTGAGCATGGCCCCCTTCGCAGACTACCTCGATAGTATGTACTACAGTCGCTTCTTACAGTGGAAATGGCTTGAGAGGTATAAACAGCGCCTGAACGCTTTTTTGAACTTTTTGGTTTTGTTTATAATGTACAAACTCGGGGATTTTCTGTAGTTCTGAACTCTCATATGCATGTTAAATGACAGAAATTATATGTAGCTAAGAAGGGTTTTTTCACCGCCGAGTCTAATTATTCCTTTGGGTGCAATGATTTATTTATGAAGCTAAGCTTATACAAACCAGATGTGAACTCTGAACTTGCTATTTATTTACTTTTAGTCATAAAAATGTCCTCTGACTGAAAGTCTAAGCCAGGCCTGGACAATTCCCATCCAGACCTTTTACAGAGGAGAATATGATATGCCAGAACAAATACTTTCACTCTCATGTACACATTAAGAGGCCTAGTACACTAGCCATCTACTGAATACATAAAAAAGGGTCTTAATTAGATTAAAGCCATGCGTTTTAACATTGTGCGTCAGTGTCTCTTGAGATATAAGCTTCTTGTGAAGGCAACAGGAAGTTATTCTACTGTAAAAGTATGTTATAATTAAATAAGACAAGGTCATGTTCGTTCTTATGAAATGTAACTTTTGTTTATTATTCTCTTCCTCTCCTCGACAGAGAGCCAATCACAAAAAACACATTCCGTCAGTATAGGGTTTTGGGAAAGGGAGGCTTTGGCGAGGTGAGTCTGAAATGATTAAGCATCGCTCTGTTTATGGCAGAAACATATTGAGGCGTTATTAGTTATTATCTAGAATGCCACTAAATCAAACGCTATCTGTCTACTCCAGGGTTCATAAGGCTAATATTTTATTTTTGTTACGCTATCAGGCATAAATCCTTCAGATTATCATACACATTGCCATTCAATGTTGGCAGATATAGAGAATGCAAGTCTCCAATTCTGATTTCCCTACCAGATAGCTAATCGCATTGAGTCTTTTTATTACTCTCCGCTCCCCTGTAGAAAGTCCTTTTAGATGAATCCCTTTAGGGAACATATCAGAGTCATATAAGCTATTTTTTGCATTAGTTTTATGACCTTTTTAATTTTAAAAAATATTGAATTATAGTACTTTTTTATCCTTAAGTAATAAAAAAACATTGAAAATAAGAATTTCAATAAAAAATAATAGTGTAATTATAATAAAATGCCACAATGCAAAATTTTAAGGCAAGATAATGAATCCCAACAAACCAAAACCAATTATCAAACTGATCAAAAATCACTTCCCTCTATCCCCCCAAAAAGCATGAAATATCTCTTTGTATACTGGCTAGTACAGCCTCATCACATTTGTATGACAATTTACATAAATTAGAATTTCATGTAAGAAAGTTACGAATAAATGCCCCCCCCCCCCAATCTCCCCCCGTGCCATCAAAAAGAGGAAAGGAGAGTCCATGGCGCTGAATGAGAAGCAGATTCTGGAGAAAGTCAACAGTCGGTTTGTTGTAAGCATCTGCAGTGCTTATTTCACCCGATCTTGCGTGTGTTTTGTTGGAGCGTAACCTTATCTTTCTATCTCTTCCACACATATGTTTTCTACAAAATAAAAACGTGAAGTCGCTGTAGTTCCGACTTCTGTTTTTGGGCTGATTAGCTCACAGAGGCCCTGCTTTTGTCATTTCCTGTGAGATCACAGGAGATCTGAGTGCTCGTTCTGGATCTTCAAATTCATACAAATTAAGGCATGGAGATCTGATGTAGAGAGATTATAGTTTTACTGTTGTTTCTATTTAATGTTTACATTCAGAATCCTACACCTTATTTAAAAAACAGAAACCGAAAAAATTGTTTTGTTTATATCAAATTGAAAAGATGATGTCCAACAGTCTTTCAAAACCTTAACATCTGATAGTAACCCCTATTTTGATGAAATAATAACTTTGTATTTGGGGTTTGTGTATCCAAAGGCCTGACCTCAAGCACGCTATTTTGAGTTGTTTTGTTTGGCGGTTATTCTCGGGATTTTCTCTTAATTTATCCTCCATTTTTAGACACTTTCCCACACAGGCTGTATCAAATATGGGAATTCTATTTTGTAACTGAACCAATGTACCTTTCTGTTTTCCCATGGAGGTGAGTCTTGCGTATGCATACGAGACGAAAGACGCCCTGTGTTTGGTGCTCACGCTGATGAATGGAGGGGACCTGAAGTTCCATATCTACCACATGGGAGAGGCAGGTTTTGACGAGAAGAGAGCTGTGTTTTATGCTGCTGAGATCTGCTGCGGGTTAGAAGACCTCCATCGTGAGAGGATAGTATACAGGTGAAAAGATTCAGACTGAATTGTGGTTTACAAGGGACTGTTTGCAACAACAACAACAAAAAAATACTGATAATTAAAAGTATTGATTTCATTCAAATGCTACTTCAAATTATGGTATTTTTTGTGTAATTTTGATTGTTGATTGTTGACTGACCTGCTTTCTTTCAGGGACTTGAAGCCAGAAAATATACTGCTGGACGATCATGGTTAGCAGCATCTTTTCTTTGTGATTGCTTATGAAATTTACTGGTTACTGTAATGGTAATTGGTATGACAATGGTAAAAAAAAAATCTTAAAGGGATAGTTCACCCAAAAATGAAAATACTGTTATTAATTACTCACCCTCGTGACGTTCCAAACCCGTAAGACCTTCGTTCATCTTCGGAACACAGATGAAGATATTTTTGATGAAATCCGTGAGCTTTCTGACCCTGCATAGACAGCAATGCAACTGAAATTATGTCACATGGACTATTTTACAGATGTCCTTGCTACATTTCTGGGCCTGGGAACATTTCAGTTGTGTTGTGTCCCATTTTGGAACGACATGAGGGTGTGTAATTAATGTCAGAATTTTTATTTTTGGGTGAACTATCCCTTTAAAGAAAAGCTGTGTCACATGGAATGTCACATTCTAAACTGTAGCACTTATGTTTGCCACAAGAGGGGGTAGAGTACATAATATTGTTTTTGAGCCATAAAATTCAACATCCACATTTATAACATACAGTCAGCTGTATATGTAAATTTATTGAACTAGGGCTGTTAACAAAATAAATTTGAATCAAATTAATTACAGGACATGCTGCAGGGTTCCCACATTCATGGAAACCTCGAAATAGCAGGGAATTTTACAAATATTTGTAATATAAATTAATATAGTTTTTGTAAGTTTGATTTCAGCAGAATTATAATAAGAAATCATTATCAGGTTGTCAAACCACTGAAGAAATCATGGAAAAATCATATAAATTAAATGATCAAAGTGTGGGAACCCTTACATTAATTGAAATCTTTCAAAAGAAGATAATTCAATATATGATTTTGGCATATGAAATTACAAAAAAGTTGCTTTTAAAGGTTAACTTAAGTTATTAGTAAAACTAACCACTGACCGACATCATTTAAGCTTGCTTATGGAAGAAGTAATTTAACAAAGCTGTGATGTTTCACCTCAGGTCATATACGTATATCAGACCTTGGCCTGGCTGTGCATGTACCAGAAGGCCAGACAATCAAAGGACGGGTGGGAACTGTGGGGTACATGGGTATGTATTTGCCTTTAATAACATATAAGCAATATTAGCAGCAGCTGGAACAATCATTGTAACCTAAATATGTTTATGCCCCATCAGCCCCAGAGGTGGTGAAGAATGAGCGTTACACATTCAGTCCAGACTGGTGGGCTCTCGGCTGTCTTCTCTATGAGATGATCCAGGGCCAATCACCCTTTCAGCAGCGCAAGAAAAAAATCAAGCGAGAGGAAGTGGAGCGGCTAGTGAAAGAGGTGGAGGAAGAATATTCCAGCAAGGTCTCAGAGGATGCCAAATCACTCTGTAAAATGGTTAGTATCCAAACAATTATTTAATTCAATTCAATTTACTGATCGAAATAATAATTAATAGCAATTAAACACATACATCAGTATTTCTGAAAAAAAAAATGGAATTTGATGATGGAATTTACAATTTTTTGTGTGGAAAGGAAAGATTTTATATAGTTGTTATTTGTTGTTGTTGTAAGAAGCTTAGTTATAAATTGTATTTTTTTCTTTTTTTCTGTATTAAAGCCTATGATGTTAATATGGTATTAAAACAAATAAATAAAAACATTTTGAACATCGTAACAGTTGCCAAAAAGGTGTTAAAGACGATTTATTTCAGCAAGTGTGCGTTTTTTTCCTTAGCTGCTAGCCAAAGACCCTAATGAGAGGCTTGGCTGTCAGGGGGATGGAGCCACAGAGGTGAAAGCCCACCCTATTTTTCGTTCCATCAACTTCAAGCGACTTGCAGCAGGCATGCTCGAAGCACCCTTTATTCCAGATGTAAGTATCTTCTGAGACTCTAATTTGAACTAATTTTATTGGGAATATTAACCACAACTTCTGTTGTTATTACTATTGCTTGTTCACTGTTTAAATAATTTGTTCACCCAAAAATAATAAGTCTGCCTCATGTTGTTCCAAACCCATTCAAACGTATTTTTTTCTTGGAACATAGAAATTTTGAATAATGTACCAGTCACTCTTTTCCTTGGATTTACATTTATTGATAAAACACATTTGTGTAAAGAAAATAACAAAAGTCGGTTCAGAGTGTGACTTGCAAATGATTTCTTCATGAATCAGACATCGCTTCTTATTTTAATGAACGCACAAGCTTTTATGTCTGTCTCAGCCTCAGGCCATCTACTGTAAGGATGTGTTGGACATCGAACAGTTCTCCACAGTGAAAGGGGTGGAGCTGGAGCCCAAAGACGACTCCTTCTACAGCAAAGTATCCACTGGAAGCATTCCCATCCCCTGGCAAAATGAGGTCAGATCGCTACCCAGAATAACCTCAGTAAATGTTTTACCCTGAACCCTGATTGACGATTTATGACCAGCATTCAATAAAACGGAAAATAACATTGACTTTGATAATGTGTGCAAACAGACTTCAGTCAATGCAAATATGTGATTTTTTTTTTCTTGACATGCATGCAACATTGCCATTATGAAATTAACTGCCTTGTATAATTGGTCTGGTTTTAGGTTAACCCGACCCTGATCTGATGTGTTTCTTAACTTTACATAAGATGCATTCTTGCGAAATAAAATGAACAGGAACATAGAAATCGGCATGAGAAGCAACACAATGGCTGAAAGACTACTGTCTAAGGGCCAGATTTAATAACAGCTTGCGCTGGCGCAAACCGTCTTTTGGCGTTAAAATAGTACTGTCAGGATTTACTAAAGATGCGCAGTGAAGAATTAGCACTGAAAAGGCGTGAACAGTTATTTTTGCGCCTGACCTTATTGAATATGCATTTGTAGGAGTTTCCCTTTCAGATGCAAAATTTATGGGAGGAGAGTATTAAAATGAATCACGCAATGCGATTTACTAACGTTTGCGCTTGTCAAATTACTGGTATTTGCGCCATTATTTAACGCCCCAAAAAAGCATGTCTTAAAGCAGGCGGTAATCTGCGCTGCTCTTGGTAGATTGCGCTAGTCATTATGGAAATGATCTGTGCGCATTGTTAGTAAATCACCCGCAGAATTTTCCCCTCCCATCAGTGCTTTTATGGAATTGCGCTCTAACACTAATTTGCCCAGTTTAGTAAAACTGGCCTTAAATGTGTATAGCTGTTGTGGAGTTGCTTGAAAATGGATGAATTAAAGTAGTGGCAGATCTTTTCATCCATATTGTAAAGTAAATCTGAATGCAAAATTGCAGTTAATCGTAAGAATTTCAGGATTGTAAGGTTAAGCAGACTAAATGATTAGAGAAGCCCGGCATACGTCACTAGAGAAAAGTCTGTTGTTTTATCGGTAGATCGGCTTATGACAATGTGATTAAAATTACTAGCTCAAAGGTTTAAAAAACCGAAACAATAAAACAGTAATTTTGTGTCAGTTACATTTCATTCATAGTTTCAAGATATTAGAATGTGAGGTAAATGTATATCTAACTTAACATTATAAATTAGTTTTAATATGAATAATGCCCGGTTCAGACTACACGATTTTGCCACGATTTGCTTGACGTAAGGTATCGTGGGGATTCGTAAACGATAATGGGCGTCGGGACGCAAGATTCCATCGTTTCAGCACGTGTAGTGTGTCATAGTGGACGACAACCGATTCTGCATCTGCGATGCATCACGACAGAAAGACTAGCATATTTAATTTTTTTTCCGTCGTCCACGACGAGTTCTGTCACATTGGTGACGTTGACCAATAGCAGCACAGAAGCTCTTTCATACACCGGTTTCAAACATGGCAAAACGAAAGAGAGATAATGGTGCTGCTAGGTGGAGTTATGAGATGCAGGAAAGGTTCGTGGAGCTATGGCAACACTACTCCTGCATGTATGATGTGTCATCGAAGGACTACCACGACAGAACAAAGAAAGAAAAATGCCGGCGAACTATAGCGGAAGCGCACATTGTCATTTTAAGTAGAGTTTATTTTAATATTATTTAAATACTTATAGTTTATAATTAAGTGTATAGTGTATATAGTGTATAATATAAGTATATTACTTATTTACTTATAATTTTAACTATTTTGAATTTACTTTTATTTTTATGTTTTCGGTTTTCATTTTTATTTCAGTTTTTGTAAGTTTGTTGTATTTTGATTTTTTTTTTTTTTTTACAAATATATCTAAATGGTTGTCACCATTTTTAGTTTTAGTTTTAGTTGTATTTCAGTTAGTAATCCAAGTATAAATGTAGTTTTTCCTCTAATATGTTACTTTTCAGTTTTATTTCTGATAACAAAATTGTTTTTAATCGTTCTGATATTGGTTTACAATCACAGCAATGGACAGAATTCATAAAAATGCTAATTTAAGAGGGTTTTCAAAGTAGTTACTAGGAACTTTATAGTTTATACTAGGACCTGGTCACAACTTGCCCCTGTGACAACAAGCCCCATTTCTCCCTATATTAGTTTGACTTTAATTCTGAGTGTGTTATTTCATTGATCCATTCAGATGATAGATACGGAGTGCTTTAAAGAACTTAACATCTTGAATTTGGATGGCACTGTGCCCCCTGACCTGGACTGGAGAGGTCAACCCTCACCCCCACCCAAACAGGGCTTACTGCAAAGACTCTTCGGCCGGCAGGTGAGATTTCCTCACATCCTTCTATTATTTATATGCAGTGTTTTTGCTCCAAGGCATTATTGTTTGTTCCATTAGTAAATGAGGTTGTCAGCATCTGGTTGAACAGCTCTGCCAAAGTCTATCTGAACCTTTTTGTATCCTGTTTGATACTGAAATCGTATATGGCTTTGCAGGCGATTCTTTTAATGAAATAAAATATTAGTGTGCAGGTGTTCTTCCCCCTCTTCCTGCTGTAGAGGCCTAATCCCAAATCTATTTTATACCCCTATGCCAACCATTTCCCCTTGTCCCTTGAAACAGAGTGTCAAGGGGTAGGGGTGAAAATATTCCCCTAAGAAATGGGACACCACTACTATACCGTTACACATCATCATATGTCGTCTAGCTTCTACAAGACACAACTATACTGGTGTGCTGGTGTGCATTAGAGCCTTTAATTACTGTTCTATATTAATGCACTGCTTTTACTGACACGCACATGCACGCATATCGGAATTCACACAGCTCACACATTGAGCAAAGAAACTTGTCAACCCTGCCCCGCGACTTTTATTAATAACGTAGTTTAAAAAACTGAATCGCTACATTATATTTTCCAGCAACGAGTGGATAAAATCGCTGTTTTTGAAGTAAGCTCACTCATTGTAAAGAGAGACGTACAGACGTGCATACACGCAACTTTCATCTCTCTCTTTCAAATTGACCATATTTGAGAAAAAGGTTTAGCGATTTCTAGTTATCGGGGGGACTAGCCCCCCTCAATGTCTACGGTGGTTATCACCCTGATCATACATGTATAAATATGTTGTGGCACAATCGTGCAGTCAATAATAATTTAACGCTAGCAAACTTCAGCGATTTTTTGCAAACATTTCTTTGAATAAAATGACCGTAAATATGAACACACGATTGAATGTAACATAAAACAAATGATTACTTTTCATTAAAATCTTTATTAATGGCAAAAAATTATTACATTTATTGCTCTTTTTGTTCGCTCGGGCAGCCATGTTGCCGCTGTAGCCGGTTTATGCTGAGATAATTCTCATACCCCTTCTTTTGAATTGTGGTCCCGAAAAATCTTCGTTTGAAGGGGTATCTCGCCCTTCCCCCTACCCCTACACCTCCAACCAAAAGAGATTCGAGACACCCCTACCCCTTCACGTGAAAACGCAAAACGGAGGGGTAGGGGTTAGGGCTGCCACAAACGACTATTTTTATTTAGATTAATCTATAGACTAATTTATAGATTAATCGATTAATCTAAACGATTAATTTCCCACACAAAAAATCTACAATTTTACTTAAGAATATTTTATTAAACTATATTTCATTAAACCAAATGAAATCCAAAAGTAAAAAAGTAAAGTGCAACATAAAGTGCAAGAAGCAAGTGTCCATCTCATAGTCCAAATCACTGAAATCAAAGTTCAGTATTATAGTGTAAGAATGACAACATATCCACGTGTTCTAGTCTACTAATAATAAAATTATAATCAAAAAACACTTTTTAAAGGAGTATTTACCAGAAATATTATTTACCAGAATTTATTTAGGAGGAAAATGTAAATGTGCAGGATTTCTGAAAAAAAAAACTTTTTTTTTTTTTTTTTTGTATAAAATCAATTAATTGGAGATGCTTTTGATTATTAAAAGTTTAATGGAACCATTAAAATGGAATCCAGAAAATAATGGAAAACAGAATTTGGTAAAGATAAAACTGTAAAACTCAATTAATTAGACAGGCTTTTTGATTAATACAATTTTAAAACAGATGTTTAATGTTTAAAACATTAAAAAAGAGTATAGAAAAATTTAAATGGAAAAAAATTTATTTGGAAATAAAACGGATTTCATAGTGCCCTATAATTATAATACTTTTTGTACATTATGCATTACAACAAAGGCCTGCAGGGGGCGCCAACAGCCTGATGATTATTTTTACACATTACTGTGCGATCTAATCCTTGTTTAATATTGACCAAGCACCATTTCATTCAAATGTCCACTTAATCTTTAATATTGGCCATTGCTTTAGGACAGAAATGCTATAGCCACTGTAATTAAATGAATATGTGGATATCAAAACATGTAAACTCAGAGTGAGTGTTTGAGCTTTTATTTTAAAACCGCAATGTGTATTCTCCTGTGTTTGCGTAGATTTATAAATGATTTAACTTACAAATCTGATGAAATGGCACATGTTGCATTCCCAGATGAACGTTATAATAAACCAAACTCACAACAACACGCAGAGATGGAGTTTGAGACGCTCCACACATGTAAATGATAACAGTTCCTGTGGAACTACTGTGAACTTAGCCGTTGTGTGACGCACGTACTTAACCTAAACGCATGTAAATAATTAAAGTGCATATACTGTATTAGAACTGCATCGCATATAATTATTTAATTAAATCGTAGCATTTGTGAATTCACAATTATGCTTAATTATGATTTTTAAATGGGTTTAATATATCATGCAGCCTTGGAAAAGAGACTAATAATGTGTTTTATACATTCTCGTCTGTGAAATGCGCCACTTCCGGTATTTTGCCGATTAGTCGAAGCGAGTAAAAGGAAGTCGATGATTTTTAAAGATCGAATAGTCTAATAAAATCGACGAATCGCGACAGCCCTAGTAGGGGTTAGTGTAGGGGTAAGGGGTAGAAATGGGATTGGGCCTTAGTCAGATACATGAAATGATTCGTGAAATATACTCTGATTACTAATGTATAACTGTTTAGAGGTTTTTGCCTTGCTTCTCAGTTTTATTTGGACCTCTAGGCACTCTTTAATCGGAATGTAAATGTAAACACAAATTTGTATTACAAAAAAGTATGCCTGTCATTGTGAAATGGTAGAAACATCATGTAATGGTTTGACGAATGCTATTTTGTTCCTGTGTTGAAATATTTCCTATCGAAACAGGAAGTTTGTGCTGGACATTGAAGGCTTTGTGCTTTTTTTCAAAAATAAATAAATTTAAATTTAAAACACATTACCAAACCATTATTTGCTACTGTTAATGCTAGGCTGACTGTGTGTTTTCTAGGAAGAGAAAGTGCATTTTCAAAAGTGTACATCTGCTAAATGTTTGAGTCAACTTTTTTTAGCACACTAGCATGACCTCAAAGCTAAGAGACAACCTACATTCTTTGATTCTTGATTCTTTTAATGCTATTTGAAAATGTCCGTGTTTGACTGTGCATGTGTTTATGCTGCCCCCGCAGGACTGCTGTGGAAATTGCAGCGACAGTGAGGAGGAGCCCACACGGCTGTGAAGGCGTGGCCTGGTTGTGGCTCCTCCCCTAAACCACTGAGGATCTCATTTGTTTACAGTTTTTGCACATTTGTATTTTTAAGATAGCTCTATATAAACATTGGAATGTATATTTTCACTATATAGCCATGCAGTGTATCTTATATTTAAAGTCATCGAAAAGAAAAGGACAGAAAAAAGGGTCCCAATTATCATCCTTTATCATGGGGGACGTATGGAAAGGACAGATTGTTCAACACTGCTCAAGTCTCAAACTCGGTTGACCCAACCGATCCTGTACATTTCGTCAGTATGTCTTGCAGCCTCTTTGCGTTTTTTTTTTCTTTTTTTGTTCTTGTACGATTTCACACACATGTACAGTATGCACTCTGAATATTTGTTTTGGACGCGGGGAGCAAAGGAAATTTGCTTTTGCAGATATTTTTATATTTATATTTTGAATTTTATTTTCTTATGGTAATCTCGACAATCAAATGACACCATTTGTATAAAACAGTGATAAATGTGCATTAATAGAATTTTAAAAAAAGCAAAAACAGCAAGTGATTATAAAACAGAGGGAAATTTTAACATCATAAATTCTCTACCAGAAGTCTCAAATATGTAAGGTTACTTAGCTAGAGATACCTAGAAAACCAAATAGACTAAAGTGCATATATGTACAATAACAACAACAGTTGTACCATGTTGTAAATATGCGACACTCATCTGTAAAGTCTTCAGCGCGTCTTCCTGCTAATTCTTCTCTGGATAATTAGGAAAAACATCCTGATTATAGTCCTGTGTGGCCCATATGTTACAAAATGAGTCGAATCATGAGGCATTATTTTCCATTTACGGTATATTTCACAACATGACTGGTAACGACATGACAGTAATTTGTCATTCCAGCTCTGAAGACCGAAAGACTTTAATTAAGGCCTGTTTCACACTGCACACGTAAGCAGAGCGTAAGCAGCGCATATATTTTCTTGACGCTCATGTTACCAGATTTGAACATTCACACTGGACGCTGAGGCAATGCGTAGCAGAGCAGAAGCAGCAGTGCCGCAAATATTTGCTTCACTGCTCACGCAGTATTTTTGGCCAAAATATGGGGGGGGGGGGATACAAGGAGTTTGTTTGCCCAAACCTCAAAGCATGTTTAAATAATTAAAGTTTTTCTCAATCGATTTGACACTTTGTGACACAAACTCACTGTTCTCAAAACAATTAACACAGTGATCTGAAAACTTTATAATTGTCCTAAACAGATTTCATACGTTTTCATTCATTTCATACAAATTACAAATCATGCAAATAATTTTCTCAAAACAATGTGCACAAAACTCTCAAATGTTTTCACAATAGTTAATACAACCAACCAATACTTTAAAACAGCTTAAAAAAAGGTTTTACACAAATCACAAACACTTATGTACCATTTGTCCAAACACAACAAACAAAACTCTGTAATTTGCCATTCTATCAAATGAACATGGTATATTTTCGATTGGCCCTAAACTGATAACTATTCGGTTAATCATGCACTCAACACAGGAAATGCAGTGTTCCTAATCGTTTACAAATGTATCACAGTTGCTTTAGAGTAATAATAAAAGGGAAAGTATACAAAGAGCAACAAATATGCAAAAAATAATAATAATAATAAAATAAAAAAATGATGAAGATGTTGAGACAGGAGCTTGTCAAGCATGGATTCAACTTTCTTACATTTTTTCTCCTAGTTAGATAAAATGTAATGAAATTCTCTTCCAGATGTAAATGAAAGGCAAGATCAATAATTCATGTTTACAGCAAACACACACATGTGTGTATATACAATGGTGGCCAAAATTATTAGAACACTAGTGTGTGTATATATATAGATATAGATATATAGATAGATATCCACCACTGTGCTGTAAAAGACTGATCTGTTGTTATCAGAAAAGTTTGTTTGCAGTTCTTGCTGCTAAAGGTGGCACAAACAGATTTTAAGTTTAAAGGGGCAATTAGTTTTTTCTAATGGGTGACAGCAGGTGTTGGATAACAATTTTTTTTAGTTTAGATATACACAATATATATAAAACAAAACTCCCTGTTGAAGAATTGCAATAAACATGTATTTTCATTAACATATATTAATTACTCACCCTCATGTCGTTCCAAAACCGTAATACCTTTGTTCATCTTCGGAACACAAATTAAGATATTTTTGATTAAATCTGACAGCTCTCTGACCTTCCATAGACAGCAAGGATATTAACACGATCAAGGCTCAGAAACGTAGTAAGGACATCGGTAAAATTATCCATGTGACGTCAGTGGTTCAACCGTAATTTTACGAAGCTACGAGAATACTTTATGTGCGCAAAGAAAACAATAATAACATAATTTATTCAGCAATTCTTCTCCCCGAGTTACCGTCTTCCGCCATTTTGGAGAGTATCCCAGAACGTAATTGTTCATTACCGTATTGTCCCGAATATAAGACGATGTTTTTTTCTTGGAAATACATCTGAAAAAACGTGGTCGTCTTATATTCAGGGTCTAGACTTTGACATGTCAATAATACACCCACAACACTAGGTGGCGCCAAATACGCATAAAACGAGTGTGCCATGAAATATGTAATGTAATGCGTGTTGTAAAGATCGCAAGTAAAAACAAAAGAAGCAGAAAACCTTACAGCTGCACGAGTCGTGACTGTCACGTTAGGCTGATGGCACCAAACTCCCTTGGTGATTTTAAAACGTAAGACAGTACCCAGATTTGAAGACTACAGTAAGATTTAACTTCTACTGTTAATAAGATTTTGGTAGGCTACTATTAGATGGATAGCCTAAATGTCCTAATTCAGATGGGCTATCTGTTTTTTTTTTTTTTTATGGTATATCAAAAAGTGTATATTTTTTAAATGTGATTGTTGGTACATTTTACCAGTTTTTACCATACTTTCAAAACAAAAATTAAAATAGGAAAAATATGCAATATGAAAATAATTGAAGACAAAATGTGTTTTACTGAGAAAAAACAAGATTTGGTTTTTAAAAAGCCTTTTTCCAAAAGGTACATCTGGAAAAATCAGGGTCGTCTTATATTCGGGCCAATACGGTAATTGTTTTCTTTGCGCACAAAAAGTATTCTCGTAGCTCCGTAAAATTACGGTTGAACCACTGATGTCACATGGACTATTTTACCGATGTCCTTACTATGGCTCTGTGCCTTGATCGTGGTAATATCCTTGCTGTCTATGGAGGGTCAGAGAGCTCTCGGAATTCATCAAAAATATCTTAATTTGTGAAGAATGATGAACAAAGGTCTTACGGGTTTGGAACGACATGAGGGTGAATAATTAACAACAGAATTTTCATTTTTGGGTGAACTAACCCTTTAAGTTTAAGATTCATTTTACTGTAAACTATATTTATATGGTATGTGTGGGAAGGGAAAAGTGTAGCATCACAGTAGAGTATGCTGCCCATTATAAATGCAAGCATGTGACAAGCGTGGCAGCTTGTGGTCAGAGGAGTCCACCTAAAACAGGCAAAACAATGGACGACACTCGTCTTACCCATTCTTGATTTTTTTTACTGTAGAATACAAGCCACATTTCAGATGCCGGTGTGAATGTGCGTATAATTTAATTGCTGCTTTTTTTTATATGTAGGTCAAACAAAAATGAATTTGCCAAAAAGAAATGTTTTGTGTTTTGTTTTGTGTTATATATCCCCTGCAATCACAATAAGCTCTTTACATTTTCAGTTGCTTGGAAACATGATGTCTTGGGAACTTTGTTGTAAATTTGATCTTGATTGATGCACTTAAGACCAAACCAGTACAATTTTTGTCCTCCATCTTCATAGAAGGTGCCCTTTGAAGTATTAAGGTACTCATCATTAGGGATTTTTATTCAAATGTCATGTTTTTGAGTTAGCTTAGCATTTTGTGCACACACTTTCTATTTTCTTTGCTGTTGTTTTACCTCAAATATTACTGTGCCCTGTGGATGTTAATTGTATTAATTTTTTTCCCAAAACTTGTGAATTCTTATGTTGGACATCGTAGTAACTCGCAAAAGCTTTTGGACTTTGTATTGAAGCCTAGCTGAATGCGTAACATCGGTGACCTTCCAACTCAAGGGTCTGTAAAACAGGAAGTCCATGGAAGCACCATCAGCTAATGACATGGTGGATCCTTGACTGTCAACACTTTCTCATCCATCTGCAGTTTACGTTAATTCTCTTGGATAAACTCAAATACATTCCAGTCTCTACCGCACTGTACAGTTGTAAATTTGATTTGTTTTTTTTTGTTTTTTTAGCAATAATGGATTTTATAAGTATAACTACTTTATAAAGGTGTATAAAATGATAACATTTTTAATCTAGAGCGAGACGGAACTTAGTTTGACTCAATGTTTTCCTGAGCCAGGCTTTTAACACTGTGAAGTGATCATTTCTGTCACAGTTGTACATTTTTTGTTGCTTTTGTGCAATGCACTGATATTTTCTGTTTGCGAATTTATAACTGTGTATGTACAGTACGTGTGCCTAAAAGCTGTATGTCTGAGTGTACACTCTAAAAAAAAAATGCTGGGTTATATTTAACCCAGCATTTTTTAGAGTGTATGTGCACAGATTTCATGTTTACCTCAAGGCAGTGGTGGAGCTAAACTCAAAATTTCTTACCAAACAAGACTTGTACTGAGAATTAGACATGCCAGCGCTTTAAAGGTCCGTGTCAAAATGAAAATGGCAAACTTCCAGCCACATTTGTCAGTGTTATTAATTCATTTCAGTTGTCAACAATAAAAACAGACCCTGTGATATGAACTCTTGTCATATTAGTACTTCTGTTGTTGTTGTTGTTGTTTTTAAAAGAGTATAAACATCTTTTAAGCCTCAAAGTGTATGGTGCCAGTTTAAGCATCATGTTCCATTAGCAAACAACATGCCATTGAGGGCTATAGAATCAAATATGATTTTTTTTTTGTAACTGTGTATAATGTGCTAATATGAGTAAAGAATGGTGTATAACTGGAGGATCTGGCCACTCTAATTTCTAATAGAGGTTTAATTTGTCAATGTGCCATTGTTATTTTCACTTACTATTGAGTTGTTTTGCTAATAGTGACTTAATTGTAATTTTGTAAAAACAGATTTTAACATATCTGTATTATTTTGAAGCAGCAGCTTTTCTTTTCTTTTCTTTTGCATAATATGTAGAAGTCCATAGCCCTTTCATTTAAGGCCAGAAGAATGTGTTTTGTTGCAATGAAAACTTGTCTTGTACCTGTTCTTGAAGCCTTATTTGAATGTGATACAAAAAAAATGGTTTCTGGATTGCACATTGAATACTAATTTTTTGCTGAATTCAATAGTTGATTCTCACTCAGGTTACTGCCATCGTTATGTATGTTTTTATTTGCTTAATATTCGTACACTGCCTTACTGATAAAGTAATGTCAAGTTTCTGGTCTATATTTGTCCATTTTAAAGTTGCATAAAAGACATGCCACTTGGAACGTTGCTTATAGACTTTGGTGTAAATTTGTATTGATGATGATGATGATGATGATGATGACAGTGATGGAGTTTGTAGAGTAAACGTTTTTTTCTTGTCAAAGCACTGATGCTCATTTTCCCTCTGTTTGGTTTCTGCTGTCTGTCTCTGGCCTGTGAAGCCTGTACATTGCGCATGGCCTCTCATGCAGGTCTTCTGTGTAACAAACAGAATTTTGTTTGTTTTTCATTTTTTCTGCAGTAGTATTCAACTTCAATAAATTTTTATTTGGTTAGTTTTTGTGTGGTTCTTCAATTTACTTCATATTTGAATTCATTCAAAATCTATCTGTCTTCAATTTGCAACACCATAGCAATGCCCAAGCTGCTGTACCATTAACACCACCTTATTTGTCTGACATTAGCAAATTTATTCAGGCAAAAATGTCTGTCTATTTTCAATGGTGTCGCAATTCATGAAGGACCACTCACAACAGACGTGACTTTTAAACCAAACAGCTATGCGTGAGGAAATTAAACCCGATGAAATATCTGTGCCCTCAAGCCTGTTGAAATGACAGGGTTCCGTATGTGGCAATTTGCCGACTAAAGGTAAATGTGAACGCAACTTAAAGTGGGTTAAGAGATATGCAACTCTATTTTTTTAACAAATGCAAAGACGGTTTATTAATCCTAACTTCTGGAAAGAAGAAATAGCAGACACTGGACAAGCATGAAACTTTTATTGCACATGTGTCAGCTGCCTGAGTTAAACTTCCAGCTGTTCTTATCCCTAAGTCCCTTTCAAGGAAAGTCTGTTCACTTGGCGGCCATATTTGCAATGTATCCAGGTAGCTATTTCAGGCATCCAAGACTACACTAAAAAAAAAAGCTGTGGTTGCTGGAATTTTACCGTAAAAAAATACGGTAGCAACGTTTTACGGTTTTAACTTAAATTTACAGTTAAATAACGTAATTTCATTAACTGATATAATGTTAATATACCAACCTATTGCAGTACTGAAATCTGTTTTGTACCTTTGTAATACACTGATAACCACCAAATGCAGGTGGTGATGAGAATCTGCTTAAATGGAGAAATCCAGAAATCTCAAAAAATGCTTGCCACACTCACATTTAAATTATATATTTAATTTACAAAATGAGACATGAACTGCCCCTTAAATGTTGTTTTTTAATGCTCAAATAGTGTTAAAAAAGTATATATTTCAGGCTGGGCCAGCCAATACGCATGTGTAGTCCTAACCTCGCATCTCAGGAAACGGACTGTTTCTATGGAAAACCGGAGATTCTACTAGCAGCTGCAGTGATGCAACGATTTTACCAATTGATGATAGGATCTTTTATTTAGAAGACAAGACTTATTCCGCCATATTGTGAATTGCACTTTCTCTCTTTGATAGTAATATGTTTGCACCGTCTTGGCATATCAAAAGTTCATATCTAAAAGGTCCTGGTCTGACCTTTAAGTTCCAGTTCTGAACAGCATTCCAAGAGCACTGAGATTTTCACTGTTTATATCACTGCGCTGCCTGTGTTTGTGTGTCCGAGACAGACTGTCAGTCTGGGTATTTTTCAGTGACAATTTCTGAAGGTTACATCAATACACCAGAAGGGCTTGATGAGTGTGTCATTTCAATGAATTATTCAGTTCTTGCACAATTCTGTTTTGAATTTGTTTGGAACTATTTTCTATGGCGGAGCAAAAACAGACAAAAATAACTCGCAATATTGTGCAAGTTACTAAATATTAAATCCTTGTTTTTGGAACTTTTTCATGAAGTCAATATGACCCTCGCAATTGTGTTGTTGTTCTTGTTGTTGGTCTGAACAACCCCATCTCATGAAAGTGCGTATCAATAACACAAGTTTATGTTTCGATTTGGTGTAGGGTTTATACCCAGAAATTGACTTTGGCGTGCAAATGATACGCAATGGGTAGGATTAGGGTTGTGGGGTAGATGCGTATCATATGTACGTGAAAACTGCATATCATATGCATGCCAACAAATTGCGTATCATATGCATGCCAACAAATTGCGTATCATATGCACGCGAAAACCTGCGTATCATATGCACGCGAAAACCTGCGTATTATATGCACGCCAAACACGTACGTATCATATGCACGCCAAAGTAAATTTTTGCATATCAATACCACGATTTTCTGTTGTTGTTTTTTTGCGTACTATACGCATTTTCATGAAATTGGGCTCCTCTGAAATAGCACAATAACAATGGAACAACAGCACTCTTGATATTACTTATCCTTTACAAAAACAAAATGTTAAAACTGTTGTATACTTTTAGACAAGGCAGCAACATCTAAGCTTGTCTTTAAGAACTGATCCGAATTTCGTTCAAATCTTTCAGTATTAGTGATGTAAGCTTTTGTCATATTTCGGTACTTCATATAATGATCACCTTAAAGTTATAGTTCATCCAAAAATTAACTTTCTGTCATCATTTCTCACCCTTGTGTCGTTCCAAACCTTTATGATTTTTGTAGAACATAAAAGAAGGAATTTTGAGAAATGTCACAGGTTTTTTGGGGCATAAGTCAATGGTCACCAAAATAGTTTACCGACATTCTTCAAAATAACTCCTTTTTTGTTCCACAAAACAAAGAAACTCATGAAGGTTTAGAACTGTGAAGGTGACTAAATGATGACAGATTTTTCATTAAAAAAAAACTATCCTAACTATCCTAGAAAATGAGAGTAATAGACAGACAGAACCAAATTGGACTCTTTAGTGGGCCGCTACTGCACACTTAGTCTGATAGTAATGGTGTCTCTAAATTTTTGATACCCTTCTTTTTTTACGTCAGATGGGCAGATAAACAGCAGATGGGCTTCATCTGATCACTCAATACCTTGATATCCAATCCTAATGAAAGGTAATGTCACTTTTATTATGCAGCACGCTAGTCTCAGTTCAGCCTCCTTACACACAGCTCAAATCGTGAGTGCCATTTTCTGCTAGACCATCTCCTGTTGGGTTGAAGCTGCTCATGGCTGCAAACCATCCATGCACGTCCACGTTCCCTTGCACCTCGCTCTCCTCTCCACTCTTTCTCTCTGTTGCTGGGCAACGATCTTTAAGAGGGCTTTAAAAGAAATAAATAATATGCTGCAAATAGACTCTTCTGGATTTTTTAACATTTGGAGAAGAGTGAAACTGAGCCCATCACACACCGTCTGTGAGGTGTAGACATGGCATCTAGCTCAAGGGCCTTTAGCGAGAACGAGGAGGGAGGGGGGATTGTTGACGATGAAAGGTTTGAAAAGCATTTCTGCTGTACCTAACCAAGGTTGTACTAGTCAACATGAAGTCCCTGTTGAAAAAACCAGCATATGCTGGTTAGGTATGTTTTGACGCTGAGGGACAGCTATTAGAAAAGCATCCGAGTTGTGAACTACATGTTTAAGGGTCTAATAACATTAGGAATGGATGCCACTTGGAATTTTCCCCTGAAATCTTATGCCATTTGGACTCCAAAAAGTAGCCATTTATAATGCCTGTTCAAAAAGTAAATTATAATAGAATTTCCAGTTATTCTTTTGTAGCAATGGTAGCTACGCTAACATGCCGATTGGCTTTCTTGTGATAAATTCCTCGTGTTCCTCATTTGTAAGTTGCTTTGGATAAAAGTGTCTACTACATTAATTATGTGAACAAAAATGCTAATTTAGCAAGCTGATTGGCTAGCATTGTGCTAGCCAATAAGTAATAGGCTAATTCTCGCTGTATGTTGAAATTTAAAATGTGAAAAAAAACAAAATAGTGATTAATTAGGCCGTGTTTCTGTTACATAATATGATACTGTATGCGACACATACTGTAATTTGAGGAACATTAGCCTAATTGTCTTATTTACATAGAAGACGTGATGGTAGATTAACTTTTTGAGGTAAATTATATTTTAAGGTGATGTAGTTACTGTAATGTCAGGTGAACTAAAAACAAAAACAAAGAAGAGTTGAATCCAAGTGCGAAGTTAGTTTTATTAACAAAACAAACATATCCAGGAATAGAAAGAGCAAACCAGGAAACAGAATGAGAACACCAAACCACCATGAATGACAAGACCAGACAAAGAACACAGAAAACACAAGGGCTTATATACTCCTTGTGGGATTTTGTTTGTGTCAGCTTTACCATATAATCCAAACCGCTTATAAGTTGATATTCACTTAATATGATAATGATGTTCAAGGAACAGATCCTTTCCAGGAGTGATGTTGTGATTAGTTTGTCCTTAAATGTGAGCACAATTATAAAGCACATAAAACTCTGACAAAACAAAAAGCACAAGAAACTTTGTTGTGGCTTCATTAAACATGTTGATACAGAGTTCAATCTTTGTTCAAAGAACAATATGACCTTATATGATAATCAGCTTCATAAAATAGAGAAATTCAATAAATAAATTTATTTTTACCACCTTTAATTAGAAACTGGGCAGTTTGTAGTCACTAGGGAATTGTAGATTGTACTTGAAGAGTATTAGGGTATCCATCTGTAAGATGAAGCTTAAAAGAAAGTGGGTCGTCTAGAACAACAAAGGGTTACACTTTATTTCGATAGTCCACTTTAGACATTCTATTAACTATACGTAACTTTGTAACTACATGTCAACTACATGTCAACTAATTCTCATTAATTTGCAACTACATGTCTACTAACTCTCAGAGTAGACTGTTAGGGTAGGTTTAGGGTTAGTAGAATAAGCTGACAAAGAAAGTGTTTAAGCAGACCGTCTACTAATACTCTACTAACTGCTAGTTGACATGTAGTTGCAAAGTTACTTACTGTTAATAGAATGTCTAAAGTGGACTATCGAAATAAAGTGTTACCCAACAAAGACCCTAAACACAAGTCTGCAACTGAATGGCTGAAACAGAGGAAATCCTGTGTTTTGTAACACAAAGTCAAAGTCCTGTAGGCATGAACCGAAGCAAACAGTGAACACCTTAAGTATCTGCAAGTAATCTTGTATCGAGCAGTGGGTAAAAATGCACTTTCAGAAAATACTTTGAATTATCAAACAGATTAAGCAAATGTTTTTTAGTACAAAGACAATAGATTTTGTCTTTCCTCGTATTTCCAGTGTATGTATGTACACTCTGGGGGGAAAAGGCACAGGAAAATGTACTGGTAATTTTCTGACAGGAGATTATCTATTATACAGATATTTCTGATATTCCTGAAACACACGCAATGCAGCGAAACATTCAAAATACAGTAAAACCCCTGTAAAAAAAACAGTATTAATACATTACTTTGTACCCAGGTTTTATGGATTTTTTTTTTTTTGATTGTGTGTATGTGTGTATTATTTTTTGTTTTTATAATGCATTAAATTGATCAAAAGTGACATTAAATACATTTGTTACAACAGACTTATATTTCAAAAAAATTATGTGCTTTTGAACTTTCTATTCGTCAAAGATGCCTGAAAAAAGTATCACAGTATATACGTATATATAAAACATATTAATAAACCATGGAAAATAAGATCCTTTGTTACTCAGTTTACATTATAGGTCAAATTAATGAAGAACTAGAGAAAACGGTGTCAGACATTAAATTATAGACCAACAAATAACCCATCTACTAATGTACAAAGTTTGAATCTCTCTACAATTCTTAATGATCATTAACAAGTTTTATTTGACAAGTTAATAATGCGCTTCTTTCTAATAGAATGAAACTATTTTGTCTCCCAAGGAATCAAGGTTAAGCCACGCTGTCTAAATCAGTGTGAAGTCATGCTCCTGTGAAATGTGTGGCAGGCTTACTTTTCACACTGATCTCGAGACTACGCTCATGCTAAATTTCTGTGAATATTGCCAAAGCAGAGAGAGAAAAACGCAAGCAGGCCTTTGTAACGATGAAATTTTTACTATTACTCATTGGACAATGACTCTCGTTGTCTCAAGTGTACGAGTCAATGTGTCACTGATTGTATCTGTATTGTGAGGAAGGGTGAATTGTGTCACACTCTGAGTCTGCTGGCATGGGATCCGTCACACAGAGCGTCTGTGGGTCAATTCCTGTCATTGAGGGCACACCACACGAGGCAGAAAGAGGTCAGCCAATCAGAAAGAGTGACCTTTTGCCTCCTTCGAGATCACGGTGTCATTTTTTCTAAATCACTTACTCCATTCAGAACTAACGACATTGCCTTTCTCTTGTGGGATAATAGAGGAAAATGACTCAAACTTTAAGCCCCGGTGAGTAAATAGTATGTGGTAAATGGAACCTCTACCACTATGTTATATACAAGTCAGTCCTTTATGTGTATATATATATATATTCATCTCTCTGTCCTCATTTACTCACCCTCATGTCATTCCAAATCCATAAGACTTCCATTCAGTTTTATAACACAAATGAAAATATTTTTTAATATTTGCTGCTCATTTCCCCACCCCCCATCCACTGAAAGTCTACATGATAAACATTTTCATGCTTTAAAAAGTACATAAAGACATTGTTAAAGTAATCTGAGTAGTTTTATCCAAGTCTTTTATAGAGACACTGATTAACAGATTTGCGAGTTTGAGTTTGGGTTGCGATTTTATTGTAGACCTGGCAACCCTAGTGTTTAGAAAACCTGTTTGGAAACAGTCCTTATTTTCACAGGTCCATTTGGTGCTACAGTTTTGTCTACCCATCAAGTTGAGACCACCTAGGATCCAGGGGGATAGCTGTATATAATGCATGATGAATTATGCATGAAAATGTAGGAAAAGGGTGTAGGAAAAACTAGCAGGCTAATCAAAAAAATGTTATGCTACGCATTGATTCTATATTTGAATGAACATTTGTATGAACATCACTGACTCTATAATTTATAATGTCTTCTATAGCATTGACAATTATATGTATAATAATTTAAAAGATTTAAAATGATCATAAATAAGAAAAAGAAAAACAACTGTTCAGATAAGACACAAAGTTATCTTATCTTTGTATCTTACTGTCTCGGTACAGTAAGATACAAAGATACTTTTGTATCTTAGATACTTACGGTCTCGTACTGTATCGCGTACCTTGTCAGTGTCGTGCGCTTTGCTTGGCCATTTGTTGTGATAAACAGGAAAGTGTGTTCAAGCGCCAGCAAAACAGTGTAAAGAAATACTCTTTGTGAGAAGCAGTCAATCAGCAGAAGTTAAAAGCAGCTTGTAAGTGTATTTATTTCTTGTCTCAGTGTTTAGCGCAGTTATCGTTGCTAGGAAACGCTTGTTTTGTTTACTGTGGAGACATGCTGAAATGGCGTTTGGTCTCGTACTGTATCGCGTACCTTGTCAGTGTCGTGCGCTTTGCTTGGCCATTTGGTGTGATAAACAGGAAAGTGTGTCCAGCTGAACTCAATTTGAGTTTTGTTATCTGCTAAATGACTAAATAAATAAATAAATAAATAAATAAAGTGACATTGTATTCTAATCAGGCACTGAATGCCCATATTAGAGGAGTTTAAGTGATGATGATATACAGTGGGTACGGAAAGTATTCAGACCCCCTTAAATTTTTCACTCTTTGTTATATTGCAGCCATTTGCTAAAATCATTTAAGTTAATTTTTTTTCCTCATTAATGTACACACAGCACCCCATATTGACACAAAAACACAGAATTGTTGACATTTTTGCAAATTTATTAAAAAAGAAAAACTGAAAAATGCTCAGTATTTAGTAGAAGCACCCATTTGATCTAATACAGCCATGAGTCTTTTTGGGAAAAATGCAACAAGTTTTTCACACCTGGATTTGGCGATCCTCTGCCATTCCTCCTTGCAGATCCTCTCCAGTTCTGTCAGGTTGGACGGTAAACGTTGGTGGACAGCCATTTTTAGGTCTCTCCAGAGATGCTCAATTGGGTTTAAGTCAGGGATCTGGCTGGGCCGAAAGTAAATACAATACAAATTAATATACGTTCATGTAATAAACATGTATATAATACATTCATGTATATTTCTATAATATATATACATTTTTATGAATTTAATTAATATAAAATGCCATATTTGAAACACTTGAATATGCACTGGTACACTGGAGCCTTATATAATTTTCACTGCCTTATTTTTATTCAAACTTAAAGTGCTCCTTAAGTAAAAAATACTTAAGGAACAAAAAGGCTGCTGTTGCAATCTACACAGCAGTGTTTCCCAACCCCAGTGGAGGCACCCCATCACTAACATCCAAACTATTTCTAATCAAACACACCCGGATAAACTTAGCTTATTAGTAGAAACTCCAAGACCTGAAATGGATGGGTCAGGTAAGGGAGAAATCCAAAATGTACCGGGGTGCCTGCAGGAACAGGGTTGGGAAACACTGCTATACAGAATGTTTTGAACATGATTCTATCTTTTTCAAATTGTTTTTAAGCATATTATCTCCTATACAGAATGTTCTTGATCAAGCTCTCGTCTCTGCAAAATGTCCTTGAGCATGTTCTCTCCTATATTCTCTTGAGCATGTTTATACAGAATGTTCTCGGAATGTTTGCGAGCATATATAAAGCTCCTATAAAGAATGTTCTTGAGCATGCTTTTGCTTTCTATATGCAAAATGTTCTTAAGAATGTTCGTTCCTCTACAGGAGTTTCTTGAGCATTTTTTCCTATGCAAAATGTTCTTGAGCATGTTCTCTTCTATATAGAATGTACTTATGCAAGTTCTTTCTTATACAGAATGTTCTTGAGCATGCTCACTTCTATGCAAAATGTTCTTGAGCATGTTCTATCCTATTCAAATGTTTTTAGCATGTTCTCTCGGATACAGAATGTTCTTGAGCATGCTCTCTCCTATGCAAACTACTCTAGAGCATATTTTTCCTATGCATAATGTTCTTGAGCATGTTCTATGCTGTTCAAAATGTTCTTGAGCATGTTCTCTCCTATACATGAACAACATAAACATGCTCTCCCAGGTAAACATATTCTCTCTTATGCAGGATACATGTTCTTTTCTAATCATAATGATCTTGAACATGTTCTCTCCTATGCAAAATGTTCTCGAGCATATTCTCTTATGAAGGATGCTCTTGAAAATGTTCTTTCCAATACAGAATGCTCTTGGCCATGTTCATTCCTATGCAGAATTTTCTTGCACATCTTCTATATTCAAAATTTTTTTGGTTACTGAAACATAGGCCTATATGTCCGGACAGAGCCTTTATCTTACGTGAATGTATTTTTATTCATTTATATGAATGTATTTTAAAGGTCAACCGTCCATGTGAAAATCAATGTTTAAAATAATTAAGTAGTATTAAATAGTCACACCACCAACAACCGACGAGATTACTGATCTCATTAAACACACAACAAACAAGCCTATTCAGACAAAATCGTAACACTTCGATCGCTTTGTTCTACAAACAGTTAAAAAAGGAGGAGCGATCATGTCAGTTTGTTTGGAGAACCGTTATTCTCAGTTTGATACAGAGTCCTAGTGACAGCAGCAGCGCATCGCGCGCGGAGTGCCAATGTGGGTGTTTCATGACGCGCGCGTCATTTACAGGTGTCCATTAAATACCGCGCGCATCACGACCTCGAGGAATGACGCGGAACTCGAAACGCTTTCTGTTTATCCAGGTAAACATTAGTGAAGACACGAAAGAACACACTCCTCTACCAACAAGTCTGCTGTTAACATTCTGTGCCACTGACAACTGCCGCAACTTTATTTGGATTGAGTCACGTCCAGTCCATTGAAACGGTGTCACGCGTCTGAAAATGAACTCATCATGACTGGAAGACGCTTATCATGTAAGTACGATCTTAGAGGCATATGTGTTTGTTTAAAATTACGAACATGTAATCTATAGGTGGTTAAAGGTATTACGAAAAACCGAATGTAGTATACGCCTAATAAAAGCTCAATGGTGATGCAGACGTTTATAAGTTAACATTTTCATGTCCTTGATTTATTTTTATTTTTATTTCCCCCCCTACTGTTCGTAATATAATGTTCATCTGTCATTTC
Source organism: Sinocyclocheilus rhinocerous (assembly GCF_001515625.1). Classification (NCBI taxonomy): domain Eukaryota; kingdom Metazoa; phylum Chordata; class Actinopteri; order Cypriniformes; family Cyprinidae; genus Sinocyclocheilus; species Sinocyclocheilus rhinocerous. The sequence goes on from NW_015666483.1 coordinate 789,936, forward strand.
CAATTGCGCACATTTTTCCACAAATATCACCCACCTGAGAGACTGCACATCATTCCATGTATATTAAACGACGGCCATCATTGGATTATTTATTTATGGATTTGTTCATTTATTGTAAGGACTGGAGATATAAGCTTACCAAACATTAAATATGCGGTTTCATGCTGTAATTAAATAAATTTACACCTCTTATTCTTGTGTGAAATGTATTTGGTTATATCATAAAACATTATATAATTTTAATCAAATAGTTAAGGTTCTAGTATGTATTTATTTATTTATTTATGTAGCCTATTTTTAAAGACGCATACAATTCATTGTTTATATCAGTGAAATTGTGATAATGGGGGACATTATTGAGGTTAGGCAAAGTCACATTTCTTCTTCAGTTAAGTAAGAGGCGATGACAGCCTCCTGCTCATTCATGTAAAAAAAGCCAGTGTTTAATAAGAGTTCTCTGACCATTCCTCTAAACTGAATGCCTACCAAGGTAGGTAGTTATGCTAAACATAACGGACACTAAATCAGGAATCAGGGCTTCCATAGGTAAAATTTTAGGAATCAACCATTATTTATCAATCAATACTTGTCTCCAGTGTAATGCAGCTCTGGTAGTTCTTTCAGGTAATCTATAGGTTATGTCCTCCAAAGATGACATAACTGAATCAATTTTAAGGTAGTATGTCGATGCAGTCAGAAATGGATGACCACATGCTGTAGAAACACCAAAAAGAAAATGCCAATGAAGCAGGACAAAGATTGAATCTATTTCCTCAAGGTCACCAAGATCTTATTTGGATAGAGATGTAAATGTGTGTGGGGAAAAAGCTTTAATAGAGCATTTGACAAGATCAGAGCTGGTTATATAAGTTGTCTTAATCTTATTGATAAAATGGCATATGAGTTTTTCGGCAGTCGAGAGCTATCATTAACAGATGAAGAGGTGCAACGTTGAAAGCCATCATTAATGTTCAAGCGTCTCAAAATACATTAGTAAATGAAAATTCATGCTGTTAACACTGTTTCCTCACAATCTTTCTGGAAAACTTTGTTTACTCCAACTCTCTCAATGTACGAAATTGATACTTACCCCCTAAAGTCATTGTGCGAGGCTTGCTTGAACAGCTGAGGTTAATTATGAAATGGGTTATTGTGTGTGAAATATTAAAGGTCTGTGTTTTGAAAATATGACAAGTTCATAACTTATGATGGCTGCCCCCTTCTATGTTCTTTCCCTTTGTTGAGCAGCGTGACTGCCGATGTCCTCTGGAGATCTGAAGAGCCCTGATCTGCTCAGCGGAGGATCACAACACAGGAGGAGACCCAGGCACTGTGAGACTTTAGCATTCCCTCATTGCACCAGCTGTCAGCAAAAGAGCATCTGCAGATATTCATTTCTTCTTGTAAAAGAGGCCCTGGCAGACCGTCGGAAAGTGGCTCTTCAGTTTCCCTTTTGCAATATATCGGAAATCTTGCATTTTCATGAAACACAATTCAAACTGACTTCTGGTTAACTTTGAGAAAATGAGCTCAGCAAACACTTGGATAGACTCTTAATGGTTTTAAACTCCAGGATTTGTAGAAATATGGTAGCTATGAGACTTGGTGAGTGAACTCCACAACATAATCAGACTTTAAATCCTCCCACTGGATCCTGGAGGGCCAAACCTCATCAAGGTGATAATCATGGTGATGTCGCAGGGCACCTATACGTTTCTGGCGTGCTTTGCCGGCTTCTGGCTGATCTGGGCTCTCATTGTCATGCTTTGCTGCTTTTGCAGCTTCGCCCAGCGCAAGCTGAAGCGCCGACGTGAAGAGAGGCTGAGGGAACAGTGCCTGCGGGCGCTGGAGATGGAGCCTCTGGAGTGCACTGGAGGGGGATATCCTCCCAGGGAGCCCCCTCAGTTCTGCCCACCCATTCAAATGATGTCTCCACAGCTGCCTGTAACACACACTCTCCCTCAGGCAAACTGGACTGTCCCTGAAGGTAGGATGTTTAAACAAGCTCAATCATCCAATGCATTTTTGTCTGCAGTCAGAGATATGGGGACTATTAAAATTAAGAATTATATTCGTCCAACCATATTTTCAGAAGATGTGGTTCAGAAGAACATTTTCAATGAGCCATGCCCTAAAGATTCCATGAAATCAACATTTGAGGTTTGTGAATTATTAGGTCTGTTGATAAAATGAACCTGTAGCAGGATATAGGTAAATAAAACTCAAAATAGGACTAGACCTTTGATATGACAAATGTTTCGACGTGTCCTTCTCCAACTTCTGGTTACTGGTTAGTTGTGAATACTCTTTCACTGTAATGTGTCCTTGGCTAATTTTCATTTTGTTCTTACATCTTTTTCTTCTAATATGTAATGTCTCATAGTTATGAAGCTGTGAGAATACATCTGTAATCATGTTGACTTGTAAAGATTTTGAGGTTACAGGTTTAAAAAAATATATATACATTTCACCTTTTTGACTCTTACACCTACTAGACATTTTAAGCTACATCCACTAAACTCGGCACAGTCCCTTAGCCTGTTTTAACTTTAGTGCTCCATGTGTCTTAATAATCAGACATAACCTGATTAAAATTCCTATAGATGGCTTTAACGATAATGCTATACACACAGAAAAATAAGGGGCCAGAATTGTACCTTTTGGGGTACAACAGCTTGTCCCTGGAGCAGTACCCTTAAAATGACATACTTGTACCTTTTTTTTTTACCCTTTTATATAGCAGTCAGCAAAATCCAATAACCAAACACAGGATGCTACACCTTTATTACCCTTTATTAATACATTAAGCATGTTGTGTTTAAAGCAACAGTGATCGTCCATCTTGAGCTGTACCACTCAAAACACCTCACACAGCGAGGGCAGGCTGAGCTGCATTCTTTCATGTATGACATGGTAACAGTGAGTCTTGTGGGGTGTTGTGTAGGCAGACGAGTGCAGCATTGAGCTAGCAGCATTAGAGCCGGGCTAATCATGTGCTTTGGCAGACAGGCAGACTGCCAGTGTTGGTGGATCCCTGGCCATGGGTGAAGAATGTCCCTTTAAACCTGTGCCAAACACACAGGATGGATGACCACACATTAAAACAAGGTCGGAGTAATAAGTCAGCTCACAAAAGAGTAAGAGTTAGAAAGAATTGTGCTCTTTAAAGAGACTTTGTATCACTTTACAACAACAGGCTCGTTATGTCCCCTGTGACGCCTTGGGCACCATATGAGAAAATTGTATTTGATATAATCTAAAGTTTGAAAGAATCTGCAGTGATTTTTAATATACTCTTTTAATATTAGGTATAATATTATACCTTCAAACCACCATCTATGATAAGTAAATTTTCCCCAAAGAATGTATTTAATATTGTATATGAATAAATTCCAAATCACCATCAAGAGTGTCGATAGAAAGGACCTCTCTGCTATAACATTGTCCTTGAGAAGTAAAGATAAATGCAGTTTTTGTTAATGTTATAAGCAGGTCTGAACATTATAGAGTGTCTGGAACTGACCTATTGTTTAGTTAGTAGTGCTGGCTAAGACAAACATTTGTAACTAACTCGGCTCTGTTTGTGCTTTGAACATGAATGTTATTTCAAATTGCATCGCTTAGACTTTTCGTCCTGGCCTGGCCGTATCTACCCCCGACCGTACATGGGACAAACAGGTTGAAGGATGTATGGATGGCCATATCTAGGAATCAGAATATGATTGAGATTAAAAAGGCTAGAATGCACTACACAACTTTTAAAATCTGAACATCATCTAAAACACTAGGTATGAAACCCTTGCTGACTTTGTAAAAGGCTAAAAAAAACAAAAAAACAACAACAACTGGGCATCATACACTAAAGAACTGAGGATCACACATACTTTCAAGTCGTTCTGAGCACAACAAACTCGCATACTGTAGAAATGTGCCTTGTTGCTAGGAGACACATGACAAATGAAAACGATGTGTGTTCTAAAATCGGCTCAAAATATCAAACGTTTGATATCCTCTGACTTCAAGGAATCATGGTCTGAAGCTAAAAAAGGCTGTGCCCATAATACAATTTTCTGTAAAATCTGTCAAAATTTGACTAAATTGACCAAAATCTGCAGACTGACTTTGACGTTTGGCAGCTAGCATTGATGCATCCAAACTCTAAATCTGGGCAAAAATGTATTCCACCCTTTAGGCTCTTTTGATAACCCCAGCAAACTTTAGCAACATCCTTGAAACCACCTAAAATTCCCTACTAACAGCATAGCAATGTGCTACCTATCCAGAACACCCTACCAATCCTCTTGCAACCACCCAAAATGCTTTAGTCACCTGCTAACAACCACTCAGAACCTTTTTGCACATTTTGGCATAGAGTTTTGCGTTGGCATTGTCCTCAGAAAATGTCAAAATGTGTTTTTCCGCAAGTTGGGTTTGCAGTGCAGTTTAAGAAGCACCACCTCCATTTGCTGCAGTCCTATATCAGAACACATGATAATTAAGAAGAGCCTATAAGCTAAGTGCTTCCACATGGCACTGCTAGCCTCTAGGACTTTTTCGGTTGGCTTTCATCTTACATTCTGGCAAAAGCACAGCTGATAGGGGGGAAAACACTGCCTAGTCATAGCCAAACACATTCTTATCTCTGACCTCAATATGCTGGTTTATCACTTCCCTCCACAGGAGAAAATCTATCCTAGTTTTCATCTAGGAGTGAGAGGTGACCTTGGAGGAAATAATAAAAGCTTCAGTTCCTCTACCCTCTCCTGATAAAATATACGGAGTCCTCATTTATGTGGTCTAATGTCCTCTGATAACTTCATGCAGAGGTTTTTTTGATCTGATAAGTTGTGTGATTGCATATATTTAATGATGTCTGGGCTGACTTGGAAAAGAAAGGGCCACATTATCTTGGGGTCACGAGGCAACAGTTCTTATAAGCGTAAATGTGAAGGACTATACCACTAAAAACTTGTACATTTGATGCAGCTTGCAGTGTACTTCCCGTTCTTTAGTGAACGGTTTGTTTTTCTCAGCAGAAACAGATGTCTTTGGAAAACCTCCCTGCTACGAAGAGGCCGTATTGATGGAGGATCCACCGCCCCCTTACAGTGAGGTTCTGGCGGACCCCAGGGGAGGAACTTACACCAAACCTTCATCCAGGTCCTCCAGGGAGCACCAGGAGTCCGAGACCAGCAAGATGGCCCCCGTGACCGTGTTTCCAGAACGTGGCTACTCCTCCCTAATACGCCTACCTTCGGCCAGACGCTGGGACTCACTGGGGCACCTCCTGTCCACCATGGACCTTAACCACAACAACCTGCCTGTCGAGCCTCAGGCCTCTGCCATCGCCACAATGCCTCGTGAGGGCCGGACTCACACAGACTTGGGCTTGCGGGGACTCCGTGGTCTGGATCAACACTATGGTTTGCCCACAGCCTTTCCCCTTTTGGGTCGAAGCACAGCGGTATGAGGCCACAAAAATAGACCTCCGGACCACTTTCTGAGATGAACACTCACAATGCTGAGTCATATGTGGTCTGAAGAGTCTGCCAGAGGCATTTCGAACTCTGTCTTTTGGGGGCCGCATCAGTTCAGGATGATTCAGCTTTGTTCAGGGGTTCATTTGCAGATCCATCATACTCACTTCTCTCTCGTCCTCCTCCTTGCTCTCCGTGGCATCTCCACCTGATGCAGAGCAGCAGCTATTATGTGAATGCTGTTGCCATGGCTCCCGGGAGCTGTCTGCAGCCCACCAACACCTCGCCCCTCACATCATCTCTTCTTCCTTTCTCATCTGCGGCTCACTGATATAATACAAATGACATTTCAAACCCTGTCTTTGTGACATGGGGTAAAATACAGTAAAGTGCGACATGGTGAAATGACAGTGGTAGGTCCGTACTGTAGCTACACAATGCTGCTCAGCTGTACAAAAATGTTTCATAAACTGGGAAACAATACCTGGCATCTCTTTCTGGATTTTCTGCCAGTTCTTTTCTCGAGAAGGAGCCTGAACTTTGGGGGTGGATGGAAAAGCTTCAAAGTAATCACAAAGAAGTTGGCTGAAGAATTGCGATTTTTGAAACATGTCTGTAGTGTCCATTGGAAAAAAGTTGTCTCTCACAGCTTAAAGGGGTCATGAGCAGCCTTTTTTTATTATTTTGCACTGTTCTCTGAGGTCCCTTACCAAGATTTTTACATCAAAAAACATAATTTAGGTAATAGGCTATTTTCTGTCTTGTTTTTAACCCCCCTCATGTGAACGCCATGTCGGCGGCAGCGGCGGTGAGGGTTGTGGTGGTGTCAGTGAAGTGTCCGTGTTTCACTTCGTCTCGAATCGCGCTCGTGGAAAGCACTTAAGAAACAGTGTCTCTTCCGCGGCTCGGTGCGCTTTCAACTCATTTTTTTTAGTCTCGAGCAAGACTGTACGACATTTACATTACATGATTTGACTGATTTTTACGTAGAAAGGGCGACAGCACACTGCATTAAAAGAAATGATCATTCATATTTACATAGCTGCAGGCCAAATTCAAAAACAAAACTAAAATTAAATCATCTTTGAGAGCAAAGGGGCCCCTTGCGTATTTTGCATATAGGGAGGATCGGCTCTGCGAGTACTGCTCTTTGTATTCTGATCTGAATTGTCACGATGTCCTGAGCTCATGTTGCCTCACTGAAGATAGATTACTTCTGACTGCTTTCTACATGATTTGACTGATTTTTACGTAGAAAGGGTGACAGCACACTGCATTGAAAGAAATGATCATTCATGTTTCACATAGCTGCAGGCCAAATTCAAAAACAAATTAAAATTAAATCATCTTTGAGAGCAAGGGGGCCCCCTGGTGTTTCGGGGGCCCTACGCAGCTTGCGTATTGCGTATAGGGAGGACCGGCTCTGGTAAATGGCCATTGCTATGATTGGCTAACAGTTGTGTATGTTTGACAGTACATCCTTCGAACGCTGCTGTGATTTAGGTTAAAAACGCATAAATACTCCGTACATATCAAACAACCTCAGACAAAGCAATAGTGACCACTTAATGAAAACAGTTACTCACACTTGTGTGATGCGACATTACTGTTAAATCCAATAAAGTTGGCACATCATTGTCTTTTAGTTTCAATCTTTCTGAAAATCCCACATCGAATTGTGCTTTGTTTGTAAATGAATCCACGGAAAAATGAAGTGAGCAAAGGACCAAGTTCTTGCTGACGCGGTCTGGAACTTCATTAAAACTAAAGTTCATTCACTGTTTCCTAATGTTAGGATCAGAAGCAAGGCGATGCAAAGACTGTGTTTTTCCACAACTTGGCACTGCACTGCGTCTTGTTTTCTTCGGAGCATCTTTATCGTTTGATTTCTGCGTAGACCTGCGTTTGCCGCTCTCATTTACAGTACATGCCCGAATCGGTGGGCGGGGCTAAAGAGGCAGCGGTGTAGAAGCAGGCGTTGATCTTTCTCTGCGGAGGTGGTGTTTAGCCACACTATTACATCATAGAGTGGCACATTCCACAACCTGTCGTTTTGGCAGATTGGCTTCAATATAAGCTGTTTTTAGAGTAATGAGAAAGTTTTGAGTTCTGAAACTTACAGGATGTTTTTATTGTACAGTGTCCTCTTACATGTCAAAAGATCAAGGGAATTTTGATTTCTTAGTTCATGACCCCTTTAATGCATTAGACCATGCGGGTACACTGAGGAACTGCCTTTTATTTCATGCCAGTAGTACTATACATTCCACAACCTGTCGTTTTGGCAGATTGGCTTCAATATAAGCTGTTTTTAGAGTAATGAGAAAGTTTTGAGTTCTGAAACTTACAGGATGTTTTTATTGTACAGTGTCCTCTTACATGTCAAAAGATCAAGGGAATTTTGATTTCTTAGTTCATGACCCCTTTAATGCATTAGACCATGCGGGTACACTGAGGAACTGCCTTTTATTTCATGCCAGTAGTACTATTCTCTTTTTTGCTGATTCTGAATCTCTGTATGAAGAATGTTTTTTTTTTTTGAATATGAAATCCATCCTCTTAAAGTGCTCGTCAGATTGAAGATAGGACCTGAGATTGTAATGACCTGCGAATAGGATTTGTCAACATTTTCACGCATCACCATGTTGCCCATGTTATTCCCTGCTGTTGTTGCAGCCACATGTGGGATTTCTGGCATTTATTCAACAAACTCCATTTATATACTGGTGCTTCTCAGAGTTAGACCGACTGAATCCCTTTTGCTAGGCTGTTTTTCGTCATCAATGTAGTAATTACTACATTGTGAAAATGCTTGATTTCATTTTTTTCCTTTTATTGCCATCATTTCTATTATGTGTGTTTCCATGTCCTTAAACGATTCTACCTCAATCCATCTAATGGCTGTCTTTGTCAGCTTCCCGGCATAAAACTCTGCTTTCATGCATGCGCTGGATGCTTTCAAATGACATTTGATTAAAATAAGCTCCCTTTTTGGAAATGTGAAAAAAAGAAATTAGCGGCGTATGTGGGCACACATTCAGCACAATGCTTTTACTACATCATAGTGATGTCTTTGGTTCATTATTTTTAATTGCGCAGCCATTACTAGACCACCCGAAAATAACAAAAGCATAAAGGAATCATACGTCCCACAACCCACGCTATAAAGACTTGGTGTACGAGGCATTGTTCCCTGCTTCGTTTATAACCTGTCCTCACTAAATGACATAATGCAATTAAATGAAGAATACATTGATTACTTTTCAAATTTCATACCTACGAGGATGAATGTTGGAAATTGAAACAAGTGGAAAAATTAATTCTTCTGAAAAAGTTGACAATGAAAGTTTACCTTGAGTACAATTTCAAGGCCAAAGTACACCATATTTTGATTTCTATTTGAAATAAAAAATAATGCCCTGTAATGTCTTGTTTAAAAAAATGGATCAGTTCAGGTGAAATATTCATATTTTTGCACAGACCAAAATACAATATTGTAGAGAGACAATCAATTAAATTTACAGCACTTTACTGTCATTTCAAAAACATGCTGCTAGGTTACACTACAGCATTCAAAAATGGCTACAGCCCCAAAATACTTAAATTAATCTAAAGGAAAGGTTTGATGATTATTTTGGGAGAATATTGCGGTTTAAAATGACTGTATCTGCTTTTACTCTCTATATTCAGTTATATCACAACAGAAGCTAAAGACAGAGATGTAAACTGTCTTCTCTCTGCCGGCAATGTGTTGCTAAGCGACCGTAGAAGACCCTGTGAATCTGTTTGCATAGATGAAGTGAGCAGTACCGTCACTGCTCTGGTACACAGCCTTCTCACATCCACTATGATAAGTGGATTGTGGTTTGCAAATTAGCATATATGAGAGGTATTATGTACCCCGTTTGTGCCATTTTCAATGAAAGCCATCATAAAGAGGCTCTGATCTATCAATCAAAAGGGGTTTTTGTGTGTGAATCTCTTTTGATCTGGTAAGAGTCTCAATTTAGACTCAGTTTTGTCCCCATTTGACAACAAATTTACACTCCAAATTCTCCATAGCACACGTTCTGTCTCCGTCACATGAACTGTGAATGGCAAACTGTGAAAGTGTTTCATGCAATGTTCATGTAGCATGCAAAGTGTGCTTGTGTGTACGGCCACGCTATAGTCGGAGCTGTACTATTTCATAGCTGCTATGTACAGTATTTCCATGCTCATATGAGTAATTTTGGTTTGTTTTCTAAAAATATACACAATACACAAACAGGGCCAGTAAATGCCTGATATCTGATTAATAAAACTGAGGTACAAAGTCTGAATTTATTACAGCGTTTCAACATTTCCGTCTCTGTTTTGTTGCAGATAAAAAAAACGTACACAAGTCCACCATTTTCGGAAGGATTTTAAAGTCTTTTATTAACATACATAAGCACATAGCATGTCACAAAAGATCTTGTGCTTGTTTCAAAAACAGCGTGTGAGAAGCGGACGGAAAAAGGAAGAGATAGAAAAAAATAATTAAAAAATAATTTTCAGGAGTCGCTAAGCCTTGCTTCAGGGGCAAAGAAGAAATTACTGTAGTAGAACAGTAGTAGTAATAGTAATAATAGTAGTGGTAGTAGTAGTAGTCTCCTAGTAGTTTGAGGGAGAAAGAGAGTAATAATCACTACTAAGGAGGTAGGAGGGTGAACAGGAATACATGGAAGTTATTTCAAAAGGGGCTAAGTTACTGTTAAAGATGCGGGTTACTTCCTATTTGGTTTCATATTGAGCGACCTCTTTCTCTCTCACCAAAGAAACATTAGAAACCCAATCCAAACATATGCCAACCCCCGTTTTTCATGGGTGGTGAATCAATACATGTTAGTGATTGTAGTACATTTTACATGAGCACAAAATTAGAGCTATTTACAGAACAATACTATTGGTTTAGTCTTATTGCTTGCTTTTCCACTCCAAAAATCCTTTGTAAAACCAAGATGTTATGATGCCGCTTTACAACTTGACTAAAAGTATGAGGAAGACAGTGGTCAGTCAAGGCCAGGACCTTAGCAGGTAAGGATGTGGGCTGGTACAACAAAGATTACAGGTTGAGTCAGTGTTGAATAAGTGAGATAATCTCTCACCGTTCTGCCCTTGAGCAAGGCATGTCCCTGCATTTGTCTTTGTGTAAAAGTCAGTTACAAATCCAAATTTTGTTTAAAGGGTTGTAGTAATTTTCGGTTCATACAAATGTCTTTACAAATTGCTGGACTTGCTAAGGTCACATTACTCTGAAGAAAGTCCTGGGTTAACTAGCAACAACCTAAAAATAAGCTTATAAGCATATTAATATTATATTTCAATAATGTTACCGTGGCTTGAAATCCGAGATTATAAGGAGTTTCCTTCCCTTGGAGCATAAAACGAATTTAAAAGGTTCAAAATCACGTATACAAAAAAAGAAGAAGGTCGAAACCATACTCTACGCAAGTAAATGAATGCAAATACTTTGATTTCACTCGCCGCAGCTTGCTAAAACCTGTTAGAAGGATGCAATGAACGCTAAGCACAGCATTCTCAGCACTGCCTCACGGGGTGCTATAGCTAGCATTAGCGTAAACCGACTTTTGTAAGACAAAAACGACCATAATACGTTAACTACTGTCATAATGGAGTGACAGTTTCAATCCTGGTAAGCTACACGTTTATAGCTACATATTTGAATACTAGCGATTTGAAGGTAAATATTGTGGCTTCTTAAAGGTTTAGTTCACCCAAAAATACAAATTCTGTCATTTATTCACCCTCATGCTGTTCCAAAAACTGTACGACTTACTTTATTCTGCACAACAGAATGACAACATTTAAATTTTTTTAAACTACCACAGTAAGGTTGCATGCCAAATATATACAGCGGGACTACACACTTGTATTCGCGTCAGCATTTGCATACTTACGTAGAGTATGTTTCAGGCCTGAGCCTTTCTAATAATAATACAAACACGCACACTACCGAATATCTAACTAAAACAATTCCCAATGGAGTCCACTACGACTGTTATTGCCTAAATTTCTCACCAAATCGAAGCTCTATTGCAGTTTTTCCAACAACAAAAAAAAAAAGTCAGTTTCAGCCATGTTTATACACATTGTCTCATATGTAGTCAAAATATACATATGCCACCTGGCGCTAAAGTCCTAAAAGGCCGTTACACCAACACGTCATACTCAAAATAATTGGCACAACACAAAATTGTTTCGTAATCACATAAACCCCCGGCATTTTCCGTTTGCTAAATACAATTGACGCAACTGAAGCTAAAATCGAGTTCTGACATGCCTTTGCTTCGACGAAGGTGAGGGTTCGACCGTCCCTGACCAATTGAGTCATCAAAGCAAAGGCCCCTGTGGGCATAACACTCAAACAACTAAGATTGTAGGGAACTTGATTGAACCACTGGGCAGACCTAAGCTCAGTGTTGCTAAAGGAGATAGAAACTAAAACAGAACGGTCTAATCTGCTACTACACACACCTGTTAGGCATGGGATCGATACAACACAGGTGAGCGCTAGAGACACACTGTGCTATACTCTGCATAGAAAAAAAAAAGATCGAAATAAATAATAAACACACTAACGCACACATACGTACACGAACCGAGAGCGCTCATACCCACTGGCATCTTTAACAATAACCCGAGTCCTTTTCTTCTGTGGCTAATGTTGTTTTTGTTGTTGTTGTTTTTATCTAAAACATTTTGATGCAAGACTTCTGTAACTGTTGTAAAATAAGTTTTCATAGAGGTGTCGCCTCTTTTTCCCTCAGTCGCTCCTAATCATCATCTTCCATCACGGGGTCTGTATCCCAGCACGTAATGTCGATTTCTGCGGCAGACAACAAGACAAACACGTTATATTAGGATCTTTTCTGAGGCAACGAAGTGATGTAACGAGAAGTAATTATTTGCTTGGTTTTCTTGTTTATTCATACACCTGATGACATACGTCTGCAAGAAAGGAAAATCTCAAGTGGAAAGTTCATTCAATGTTTTTTTTTTAAATTATTTATCCATATGTCATTTTGAATTTTTGGTGAATATCTCAACCACTTGTTTCTGAGGCTGTCAAGTAGTGTTATTTTAGTATCACTGACATACTATAATAGTTTTCAATAATTGTTTGAATTCGTTTTAATTATGTTTTCCGTTTTTTTGTCATTTGTATTAGTTGTTTTTGGTGTTGTTGTTTTTTTTTAATATGTCTATATAGTATATTTATTTTTATTTCAGTTTTACTTTAGTACATCACATTAAACTAAATAATTTTTTTATTTTTGTTCTTGGAAACAAGCATGAATTTTTATATATTATTTCAGTTAACTTTATTTCAATTAATAAAAACTTTTTTTTCCCTTTTGTGTTCCACAGAGGATTGAAAGACATATACAAACTGCATGAAGGTGAACTACTCTTTTAAGGACCCATACAATCGAAATGCTGCTTTTGTTGCTTTTCGTTTATGTCCGTCATATAGCAATGCTAGTTTATTATTATTTATATACTATTATTTTATTAATATTTTTAATTATCATTAATTTTAAAATTTTCATATTAATCTGAATAATTTTTATTATGTTCCTTTTCATTATTTAATTTTCACTAGTTTTATGCATTTAATTTTATTTCATTTTTAGTTTATGTATTTCCAGTTACTAATTTTAGTGCTTAAACTTATTTCAGCTAGTCGCCGAGCAAAATGTAATAGAGATTTTATTTCAGCTTTATTTATGTTAACGAAATCGGTTTTAAATAATTTTAGATTTTATGATAATATCCCTGATATCTAATGTACTGTTCTCCAAAAATTGAAGCTATAAACTCAGGGGCCGTTCACACAGCACACATTCTAGAGTTAACAACAGGTAAATGCAACAGAAAACAGAAGATGTGTTTATAAGCATAATAACTCCCATACAATGTAGCTAATATATACAGTAAACATTAATTTTGTTTGTTTTTTTAAAGGGCATTGATCTGCTTTTCGTTTTCATTTACTTATACCTGATGTACTAAAATAGCTAAAACTGAAATACAAATGAATAAAAACTACATAGACAAAAACAAAAAATTTAAATTAAAAACACAACTAAATTACTAAAACTAACTAAAATTAAAACAAAAACAGAAATAAGATATAAAAATAAAAACTAATTCGAAATATTAATAAAAAATATAAAACTATGATATCTCTAACACTAACTTTTATCCACTAAAATAGTCTAAAATGATCATTTACCTCCTCATTAATAAACATAATTATCAATAGAATGCAAATGTAAACTAAAAGTTATTAGCTACTTAAAAAATGAAAAAGCCTATTCGTTATGTCTCACCCCAACTTCATGGTTTTGAATGAAGTGCATCAAAACGGGAAAAATGCTTGAATTAGTTCTTCTTTTATGTCTATATAGTTTTTATTCATTTTTAGTTATTTTAGTACATCAAGAGTTGCATTCATTAAATCAGTTCATGTGCTTCAATCTGCTGTCAACTAACCTGGTGGTTTGTTATAAAAAACTGGTGTTGGGTTGACTTTTGCAGTGCAGTCATCTGACTGGGCGAAATCCTCCTCCTGTGATTGGCTGAAGTAGCCTTCACTCGCCTGCACAAACACAAACATATGATGTAAACATATAAAGCTTCATGCAAATGTAGCATCTTGAATATAACTAGCGTTTTGTCAAGTGTCATAAAAAGACAACATATGCTGCCATCTAGTGGCAAAAAAGCATACATAAGTATATAAAGCATGCTGGAGAATGAGGGGCAAGACAACATTGCATTGTTCATTGTAACAGTGAGTTCTGCTCACCTGGGTCCCTTCTTTAAGCAGCGTGTCTCCATTGGTCAACAGCAGCTGTCCGTCATCCATGTCCTGGCTGTCAGAGCCAGATGCATGCTGCAGGGCCTGCTGGTAACTCAGGGTCATCTGGTGGGGTCCGGCCACATCCACCAGGCTGGAGGGGTCGTCTTCTGTGCCGGTGCAGTAGGGGGTGTCAGGCACCTCATCAAAGCTCAGGAGCGGCTGCGGGAGAGCAGGGGAGGAGCTGGCAAGATGAGGCTCCGGGGTGTCCTCCATCAGGTCCATAATGTGGCTGGGGGCCTGGGAAGGGGCCGTAGCGGGCGCTGGGCCACTGCCCCACAAGTCTAGCAGGCTGTCGTCTGTGCTGGATAATGGAGCGGTGCTACTGGGCTGGGGGGAAACACTTGGAGAGGTCTTGACGAAGCCGGATTCCTGCACTGGAGTTTGCTTGGGAGTGTCAAAGGCTGGAGGAAAGAAAAAGAACATTTAAGAAATACGGAACTATATTGTGCAAGAACATTTTGTGCAATTAACTCCAAAGAACAGCAATTTGGAACACGGAACTTGTATGTGCAATGCATTACTAAAACACCCAGGGGGCCCAAAAGGGTGCTTTTTTCTTTGTTTAACTGTTGCATCTAAAGAAAATGAATTATATGAATCTATTTTACAGATAATATTTGAATCAATTCTTTTGATTTTACTAAAGTGACAATGTATGTCTATTTATTAAATTTTACTAGTGTTCAAGTTAAATCAAGTTAAAAAATTTATGTATATTTGGGGTATAAATTGTTCCATGTGATTACATGACATATTCAATCAGAAAATATTAAGTTAAAGGGGTCATATGATGCGATTTCAATTTTTCCTTTCTCTTTGGAGTGTTACAAAAAATCATTTCAAGGGTAAAATCAGCTGCTCGATTTCACTTTTTTACAATGTTTAAAGGTATTCATAACACCATATAATATATACCAAATACACTTCAGTTCAGTCCTTTCGTTTTAAGGAAGTATTCATGGTGAAAATCAATGATTTTTAAGGGTATGTTTTCTTACTGTTCTGATTATGAGCAGTAAATTCAGCCCCAGTGAAGTGCTTTTCTTAAGTACATTTAGTGCAGGGTTTACACACATGAGCTGAAAAAATCAGTCAGCTGTGAAGGCAAACACAACCTGGACAAACAAATGAGCCCCAGGCCGCATCACAGGGGCCAGTTTGCATGCAAGAGATGATTTTGAGGGAGCAATAACAGCCTCCCAACTGTGTAAATAATTAAGCTGAGATTCAACATTTTACGTCCCAAATAGGCCTTGTAAACTTATTAACTCATTTTTTGGAGGACATTGTGGAAGAATCTGTTTCTGGATCTAAACTGTTTAGTATTTAAAATAACATTGCTGCTTCAGATACAATATGCATGCATTGTATGTCCTTTGTTTCTTTTTCTTCCTTTCATTCAAAAAGCACTCAGCTGAAACAATGAAACAGGTTCTGTGCAAAAAGTTGGTAGCAAGAATGTGTCATGGATAAAACAAACTAATGATAATTCTAAAAATATGATATTAAAGCAGCACTATGTAACTTTTGGCGCTCTAGCGGTTAATAAACAGAACTGCACACATCCCGCGGAAGAACATTCCAACCGGAGCTACTTCTCTAAGTTTATGTCTATGGCGATTCACGCAGGTATGTGTTACTCCGCAGCGGTGACGACCCGACCAGGCTACAATAGTCCAAATATAAGTACTTATTATAAGTGTACCGTAGTGATTTGGAATAAGACAAAAACGCGGTTTGGAAGATGAATTCATGATGTACTCGCTCATTATATACATTTTGCCAATTTTGAACACAGAAAAAGTTACATAGTGCTGCTGCTTTAAGGAATATAATAAAACTATGACTTAAAATTATTTTTGGCACATCGCCACATAATGGTCGGGAGATATGAAAAATGGTTTGGCCAAAAATCATAAGGCTGGTGTTTTTAGATTTGGAGTAACATACCGAGTCGAACGATAACCCAATTTTCCACTTACCATGCACTGAAGGTACTCGAAAAGTTTGAAAGTAAAAAAAAAAATCGCTAACCGCTAATAACTTTTGATTAGTTTTGCCTATTGTCATGAGACTGGTGTCAATAGATTCTTTGGACCATGCTGAGAACATTGATACCAATTATGCCATAATTGACCATTTTGATTTTCTTTGAAAACTTACTTTTTCAAACTCCTCCTAGACCATTGGGCTGATTTTCACCAAATTTGACACAGATTTTGGATTTTGTGTCAATAAACGAAATGGTTTTCATTTACTGTATCAACAGATTTGATGGCATAATGACAAACTGCATCTAAACTTTCATACATTTACACCAAACTTTGTGTCATTGTCACATCACACTGACCATAGCACCACCTATAGGACAAAAGTGATAGACCATTAATTCATATCACTAGTGATTGTATTTAGGATTTTCCAGGTGTTTTGCCTCTGTTGTGCTTGGCCCCTTAATTTCTGCTTGCAGCTACACAGTATATTTATTATTAATATTGCTTTGTAATTTTTTCATTACTATTTTTTTAAACTTTAATTGAGAGGTAGGTAACTGTTAATGATAAGCGAGGGGCATAAGATCAGGAAACATCCCGAGTAAGATTCAAACTCATGTTACCCACATAAGCATAATGTGCCAACCTCTAGGCCACAGCTCCGACCCAATATTAATCAAGAAAAAACACTAAACGAATATCAAAAAGAAAATAGTCAAACGAGCTCCCTTGTTCTTGAGGCCTTACCAAACTCCTTTCGAATGAAGTCCTCTTTTTCCTCCTGAATGGCAATTTTGGGGATGGGAGTACATCCAGTGGTCATGCTGCGCTCGAGGATTCCTTCAGCAGAGTCATCTGAGACATCAAAGAGAAGGTTAACGTTTGATCTGGGCTCAAGAAAATCTCAAACAACTCGCACCAGCCAAAATATCAATCACAACACAGATGACAAAGTTTGCAGATAGTCTGAAAGGATTGCTAACAATGCCAAACAATAGCAAGCAGTGTTTTGTCTGTCTGAAAAAAGTGCATCGTCCCCAGCGCCCTCGTCAGTGATCATGACAATAAAACACAGACATGCCAACGTGACCATGAAGACACAACACCGTGTGCAGAGCAGAAAATGAGTTCACAAATTTACAAATGCATGTAGTTTCTGAACATGCACACACTCTTACAGATGTCAGCGCAAGAAAGATGTTTTATTAATAAAAAAAATGTCTTAAACAGCACTTAAGCATGTATGCATCCACCAATGTGTCATGGCATTATGAAATGATACATACAGAAACACTAAAGGTTGACCTCTCGATCTCATGACAAGCTAAAGCAAGCTGACAAGTTAAAAAAAAAATTCAATTAATTGAGTTTTAATTGGCATGTGGTCAATATATATATCTTATCTTATAATATATCTTATGCAATTTTAGAAGATATCTACATAATGACCACCAGCCCTCTGGGAAGAACAACCATAGTTGAGATCTCTTTAATATCTCAATTGTTTCTCCTGGACAATAATATTTAACAGAGAGCAAACTGAAATTTTTATAATCTCGTATATGTTCTCAGAAGATCTACTGTAAACTATAACAAATCATGCTCAGATTTGCAGAGATTAAAGGGGTCACGACATGAGAAACCAATTTTTTCTTAATCTTTTGATCTCTTGTATCAAAGAGGTCTTTGTATGCTCAAAACATCCTGCAAGTTTCATAACTTAAAATGTCCTCATCACCGATTAAAATAAGCATTTATTTAATAACCCCTAAGAAAATGTCTCGTTTTGGATCCGAGGTGCAAGGTGACGTCACCAGGGTGCAGTCGATTGCATATGACCGCCTCCAGCGCAAAACATCGACAAATAGTCATCTTCTAACCACAGGCCCTCAAGGAACATATTAAAATAATTGTGTCATGACCCCTTTAAGAAGTCTACAATCAAAAGTCAGAGATTTCATTTTTGAACTCAAATAGTTATCAAATTCATTCAAAACTAAATTATCTGAGCTAATTCTTACTGTATGTCAAGAATCATCTCATTTAATTCTGTTTTAGAAAATTCAGGAGAAACATCTGAGACAAAGTTACTATGGATGAAGCATACTTAAAACCCAATTAAGTCTCCTGAGCTCTGAAAGAGCAACTTCTGAGCTACGAAATTTTCCACTGGAAGTCACCAACTCGTAATGCAACAAAAAACTGAGATGCAAATGTTGGAGATAGCCACTTTAATACAGCTACAGCTGAAGGAAGACCTCACAAGACATAACAAACACAATTAATGAAACCACAATGACCATCATAAAAACTGATTGCAGGAAAACAGTTGTACAGACCATGTGACAATTCAAATTTATGAAAAGTAAAATCCACTGTATCACTCTAGATAAACTTTAGATGTTGGGTCTTAGTACAGACCCAATGTTTAGTCCTCATAGCACACGCTGATAATTGTGGGCGCCATTTGTCCTTGTGTTGCTGTTTAGATTTACAGTCAAACACACCACAAGGTCAGCTCCACAAAGATCACAAACGATACCATAGTCACACAAGGTCCACGGAACGCAAGCCCAAGAGCTCGGAGACCACAGTCACATGCGGTGCAGTGTGGCATACACTCACAGGTCAACAGGACGGAAGGAAGCGCAGGCAGGGCCGCCGGTTATCCGTCAGAAAGAGCATGGGAGGAGAGGAAGGGGGACATGAGGGGAGTAACATTGGTGAGATTCAACCAGATCTCCCTAACCAAAAGAATCACTTTGTTTCAGTCCTCCAAATGTCCACGGCATAGCTTCAAAATAACACATACTCAATGTTTCCTGTGCAAAATACAAAGTCAACGGACAACAAGTATAGAACACAAATACGGACTGTGGACCCAGAGAAGATGGCAGTATGGTTCAAATCATCGAAAGAAATGGATTGTGACACTGAGAAGGCCGTAGTCTAGTTAGCTAGAATGGCAGGTTACTTGAGATGGGACATACAGAAAGGGAGATGGTCACTTGATATTGGACATATAGTTCAACATGTAAGAGCTGAGGACACAGTGTCTTAAAAAGTGGTTCTGTCTTCATCAGGACACCCTAAACCTGCTCCAGAGTGGGACAATTTTCAGTTCATACTGAAATTCAAATGTATTAATTCACAGAAAAAATTTATTCTGTCATTATTTACTCACTCTCATGTTGTTTCAGAACCAGAAGATATTTTTTTTTCATGGAACACAAAAGGAGATACAGTATAGAAGAGAAAAGTTTTTTGAGATGTACTATTCAATATGTAAAAAATTAAATTTACAGTCGGAATGAAGTTATCTATTTTGTAAATGCATGTTATATACCTTTTTTTGACCTCATAATATTTTATCCAAATGTCATAACTTGACCTTTTGGTGAAATTACAGAAACAATTCCCTGCTCTCTATTTCTTTTTCAGTACACCGTTACACTTGGATGTACATCACAATACAGAAGAAAAGATCTGTCGCTATATCTTAAATTACAACTTTAATGACTTGTTTCAGAACCAGAAGAGATTTTTTTTTCATGGAACACAAAAGGAGATACAGTATAGAAGAGAAACGTTTTTTGAGATGTACTATTCAATATGTAAAAAATTAAATTTACAGTCGGAATGAAGTTATCTATTTTGTAAATGCATGTTATATACCTTTTTTTGACCTCATAATATTTTATCCAAATGTCATAACTTGACCTTTTGGTGAAATTACAGAAACAATTCCCTGCTCTCTATTTCTTTTTCAGTACACCGTTACACTTGGATGTACATCACAATACAGAAGAAAAGATCTGTCGCTATATCTTAAATTACAACTTTAATGACTCTAAATATGTCATGTGGTGTAGCCATCAAGTAAAAAGTTGTAACATATTTTCCGTACACTTTTAATACATGTATTTAGGGCTCCTCTCTTTGATAATGTCATGTTTTATGTTTTTTGTTGTTGTTTTTTTGTCCTGTATATTTCTTCATGTTGGTTGCACTACATTATTTCACATATGTGTGTGTGTGTGTAATAAATATATAAGACATGATTAGATTAAAGATTATGATAAACGGTCTAATGCATTTTTTTACATTTATAATGTACAATAATTTTTTTTTAAATATAGCACATTCTATTTGATGCTTTGATGTATGGCTTCAGATATAGCTGATTAATATAGTCATATGGACTATTTTATTATAATCCCATTGTTCTTTTTGTCTTTTTTTGGAGCATCACACACACTTTCATTTTAGAGAAAAGAGCAGCTTGGAAATTCTTCAAAACATCTCCATTAGTGTTCCACAGAAGGAACGAAGTCACATGGGTTTGGAACGACATAAGGTTGAGTAAATGGAGACAGATGCTTAATTTCAGGGTGAACTATCACTTTGATACTAGCACATACTGACACTGGAAGACCCGGGTGCATCCGGTACAGTGCAGCCACAGTGAATGCTCTCAGAACAGCAGTGTTGCTGAGGAAGCCAAAAGAAAAACGGTAATTCAGTGAGGAGGGTGGCTACAGGCTAGGCTGGTGACTTTGTGATCCTATGCTGATGCAGTAGCCCTCAGCAAGATCTGTCCAGTACCTACCAGGTGGACCTGGCTGCCGCCGTGAATGGGGCGGAGTGCGAGAAGGGGGCGGGCTGCAATCGGATGGACTGTGCTGCTGCCTCAAGAATGGACTGTCCAAGCGGCCTGGTAAACGGGAGACAGGACCATCGTGCGGGACACGCGGACACCCACGCACACACAGAGCGACGTACACAGGTGTGACAGAGGAAGACCAGACCAGATAGACAGGAGGAGAGAAATCCAGGGATAGAGAGGGGAAGAAATTTGTATAAAAGAGAAAGGATTAGAGAAATAGAGAGGCACGAGTTCAAAACAGAAGCAATGATGGATGTGCAGCAGTTGGGTAGAGGTTAAATAAGATCCAGGATCGTCAGAAGGATAGATGGAATGGACAGAATATCAAAAACGGAAATCAAATCAAAGTATGGAGTGAGCAGAAGAAAAGAAGAAGAAAAAAAGAAATGACCAAGAAATGGAGAGAAAAAAGTGAGGTAGAAGGAGAGAGGTAAGAAAACAGTTGTTAGTGTGATGGTCTCACACCCTCTGAACATAAAGCAGCAGTTGTTTCAGTGTCTGTACCCTTCGACAACAGATGGTAGTGAAGAGTTTGACTTTCACTCCAACACTGAAAAGTCTAAGATCTTAAATAAACAATGAAATGGCATAATCATCCAGTAATAATATTGCTCAGTCTTGTTGGAAAATTGCACCAATATAACATTTTTGACAATAAAGCAATCCTTGCTTCAGCATCCCTGCTGAAAAAAAAAAAACCCTACTTAAACTATCCTATGGTGGTTTGTTGGTTTAAGATGGTTTATCTCAGTCATAGCAGTCCTTGTTTGAAATTTCCAGTCACTTTTTTCAGCAAGTATTGAAATCATTGATTTACTCAACTTCTAGTAGGTACACCTGAAGCTGATATGAAAAAGTTGAAAATAAGCTGAAACAAAACATGTTCTCAACTAGTCACTTTAGTAAGAAATAACATCTGTTAGTGAGCTGTATGACTTAGGCAAAGCACAATTATCAAACTGATTCCAATAGAGGTTGCATGTTGTTAGCATGTTGCTAAGCTATTATGCTTAATATTCTATTAAGCATAATACATTAGTACACAGAAATGTTAGGTTTTTAAAACTGTTATTATTATTATTATTATTATTATTATTAGATTGCACTATTTGACCAGCTGGAGGTGGTTTAAGCTGATTTTAGTTGGTTTAACTAGTCTCCCAGCCTAGCTAAACTGTTGTTTAGCTGGTTTAGCTTAGATTCTGGCCACAATGAGACATCTTAGTTAATCAAATTAACTATGAACATTTATTATAACATTTGAATAATCTGTTTCTCTATACTGTATATCCATCAATCCATTATCCAAAAATGTAAAAATTAAAATATAAACTTTGATACATAATTCAAAACGGCTTACATTAATTGTTGGGGCTTTAACCTCTGTTCTCTATATAAATATATAAAGGTATATCTATCTACGTAATTTAACTGTCTATGAACCTAACAAATCTGTCATGATGATTCAGAGCAGAGATTTCAGCCCATTCTGAGACAGATGGTCTCTCCTGAGCTGTGCTGTTTAATTCACATTAAATGACAGATTGAGAGACAAGTGAAGAGCAAGAAGCAGGACAAACAAAGGCTTAGGATTTAGCATATATGCCCCCCTCCTTCTCTTCTCCACCCTTTTACTATGATCTTACCGGTCCTGTGCGTGGTGACTGGTGAGATGTCCACGCTGTTGGCTGTGGCCCTCTCTCTCTGCTTGAAGAATTCCCGTGGGTTACTTGGCCTTTGGGCAATGATGGCTGCCGCTTCCTATAAACATATGAACACGGGAAAACAAGGTGAAACATAATATATATGGTTGGTTGGTTGGTAGGTAGGCAGGTAGATAGATAGATAGATAGATAGATAGATAGATAGATGGATAGATGGATAGATAGAACCAGTAATACATGTTGTGACAAATAATAACTGCAGGTAAGAATAATTTTTTTGGTCCGTTCTCAAACTGAAGATCCTATTGACTGCACATGCACAGAAACACAATGTCTTGAAATAGCATTAGGAATCCCGCTGACCCACATGTAAACCCCAGCAGAATATCTGCCATCATAACAAAAATCTGCCCCACATTTGAGTTTGTTAGGGTCAGAATCTGTTCTCCTTTTGAAAACACTTATCTGAGAAATGAACCGATGCTGGAGTGGCCTTACAAGCTCTGTTTCAACCCACCTGAACCTCTGTTTCCTTTTTGTCCAGGGCAAGGTCTTCATAGCTGGGCTCCGTCTGTGAAGTGGATGAACGCACTTATTTATTTCCAGCAGGGGGCAGCAAAAACTTTTTCTTTAAAATAACAGTTAAATGTGGGTTACTTCACCTGCAGTTGTCTGTAACTTATTTACTTTACAAATGATTAGTGTAATAAATCTGATTTTGTGTAAATACTTTTGAAGTCTGTGTACTGCCCAAACATCCATTTATCAATTTATTACAGGACAATATTACTGAAGACACACGAGTCATAGGTCATCTTTACCTTCTGGTTAAAACCCATAAACCATCAAGCATTCTGTAAATGATTCAAGCCATAAAAGCATCTCTTAAAACACCAAACCTGGTTTACTGTATGCAAAGCATACGCACTCTTACAATCAAGGGTTGATTCCTTGACCTCTCTTTGGCCTCTTCCTCCTCCTGCATCTTCTTCCTGTGACCACGTGTATAAACACAGATAGCATTATAATCATGTACGGCTGAGGGTCATCAGTGTTGGCCACTGTGGCACCATTCCTACCTCTGTTCCTCGATCTGCCGCTCCCTCTCACGGTAGCGCTTCTCTCTTTCCTCTTGCTCTTTTTTTTCCAGCTCCATCCTCTCCGCTTCAAAGCGCTGCCGTTCCTCCGCAGCCTTCTTCCTCTCTTCCTCCTTTCTCAACTCCTCCTCCCGCTTTAAACAAGGAACATGTCATTAAAACATCAATGAAAGAATTTACAGTATCACAATAACATTTACACTTATTATTTTTCCTTATTTCATTTATTTTGTATGCATTTGGTTCCACATTTCAGTGGATACAAATAGATCTAAACATTATAGAACGCAGTACTCTATTTTGTGCAAAAACACTAAATGATAAAAGCCTCCATTTGACCTTTTTCCACAGCAATTTGCAGAATGTTTCTTCAACTAGAAGAATTCTAGGATTTTTATGAACCAGCAATGTGTCATTTTCAACACACCGTTAAAGGAACATTCCACTATTTTTGAAAATAGGCTCATCAAGGAACTTTGCTGCCGTACCATGGGTGCAGCAGGCGCAATGATATTACGCAGCGCCTGAAAATAGTCCCAGCACGCTCCCTGTGCAAGCAGGTGGTCACGTTGGTTATATGTTTTAGTGAAAATAACATTTTTAACATTTATGTATAAATAAGACTCTCTCTTGCTTACTTACAGCTAAGCTTAACAACTTAACAGCTAGCATTTTATGTATCCTAAATGCACACAATTAAATAATTCATTAATTTCATGCTGCAAATGAAATATACAAAACAAAAATAATTTAAATTCTTAATAGTTAAATTTAAAGTTTATTAGTAAATATTCAAATATGTGATAATAATAATTAATATTGCAAAATTACAGTATGGTTGGAAAATGATACACAACAAATAGTCTGTTATGATATTTACATTGATTTTTTTTCATATATGTCTCAAATTTATCTACACTGGGCAAAAATGTATCTACCTTTTATAAAACATTATCGTGCAACATTATTGTTGTTAGTGGTGACAATAACAGCCATACATTTGTTAAAAATCAACATAGATATGTGACCCTGGACCACAAAACCAGTCATAAGGGTCAATTTTTTGAAATTGAGATTTACACATCATCTGAAAGCTGAATAAATAGCTGAATTAAAAGCTTTCCATTGATGTAGGGTTTGTTAGGATAGGACAATATTTGGCTGAGATACAACTATTTGAAAATCTGGAATCTGAGGGTGCAAAAAAAAAATCTAAATATTGAGAAAATCTCCTTTAAATTGCTAATTAGCATATTGCTAATCAAAAATGAAGTTTTGATATATTTACGGTAGGAAAATTTACAAAATATCTTCATGGAACATGATCTTTACTTTACTGATCTTTGGCATAATTTTTTACTTAGATTTTTGACCCATACAATGTATTTTTGGCTATTGCTACAAACATACCTGTATAGTTTTGTGGTCCAGGGTCACATATTTCCCACTCAGTAAATATTACCTTTTTATATTTTACTGTTAAGATTATCATAGTGTGACGAGGGGGGCGGGGTCGAGAGCCGTGGGAACGGAGCGAGGCCGGTGGAGTTAATGGATAATGAGCGACACCTGCACCACTCACCGGTCTCGAGTCTCACGGAGGAGCTCCGGAAGGATATAAAGGAGGAGTGACGACAGGGAAAGACGAGAGAGGACCAGGCCTGGATTTTATTTTGTGTTTTGGTTTCGTTTCGTTTGTGCGCGGCAGTCGTCCGTGAGGGGCTGTCGCGCTATTTTGTGTTTATTTTATTATTAATGTTTATTTAAACGTCCGCCGGTTCCCGCCTCCTTCTTCCCGTGACTACAAACAACGTTACACATAGTTTTCAAATAGAGCAATGTTTTTATAACAGATTTTCACCAATAAGGACTGAAATCTGTACATAAAGAATGTAGTAGTAGGTATGGTAAAAAGTTTCCAAGACACCCCAAGAAAATTTTAATAAAACCCCTGAGACATAAAAGTTAGTACCCAGTTAGTACAATTTTATTGTGCTACGAGAATGTAGAAAGTATTCTACTTAAGCTGCTAGTAAATTAATGGTATCAAATAAATCTGACAGAACCACTTCCTCATAATGTTAAAACAAAGAGACTAGTCAGCTGAGCCGTCACATTGTGTGCTAGAACTAGTTTACAGTGGTTCACACCGCCATCCTGAAGAGTCTCGGATCAAGCATCTTTGCATCAGAAAGCCAAAGGAATCAAATTGCTACCTTGGCTTGTTCCCAGAACTCCTCTCGATTGATTTTCTTCATCTCGATCTCTGCATTTGTTTTCTGGTAGGTGGTGCCCTGTGGTCAAGAGGAAAGGGGAAGTGTGAGTACTGGCCATTTTAATTGGATAGCTAACTAAGGACAAAGATGTTGATCTAAGGGAGGCACTATGGGGACAGTTTGTTTCTTCTCCAAACATAAAATCAGCTAGAAAGCACACACACACACACACACACACACAGGTAACACTTTACGTTATTGTTTTAATTTGACTACACTAGCAAAAATTAACAAATAATGAACAATACTGTGTTAATCATTTTTTTAATCTAATGGTAATCTACAGAATTTATTATTATCTTAGTTATTGTTCATTTCAAAATGTAATAATTCATTTTTTAAATCAAAAGTTGTATCTGTTAATATGAGTTAATGCACTGTGAACTAACATGAACAAACAATGAAAAAATTTATTTTTATTAACTAGCAGATTATTAAATGCTGTAAAAATGCTGTTACTTCATGTTAGCTAATGCAAATAATGGGACCTTATTGTAAAGTGTTACCACTGTCTGAAAGGTGTAAAATCTTGAATTGGTTTGGCTGAAACGCTACGATACGATACACTAATACAAAATTTTAGGGTTTACAATACTTGTAAAGACGTCATTCAGATAAGTGAGCAAAACAGCCGGAAGGATCTTGGTTATTTTAAAAGTGTGTGTGAATCAACTCAGTGTTCCCAGTGAAACAATCATTGTCTCAGTTCCTCTGTATCAACAATGCGGCTCTAAGAGCTCTTTCCTCTAAAAACAGCAACAAGGCTGTGCCCTTGTGTCAGACATCACACTATTAGAGAGCCATTCACAGACAACTTGATTTGACCCCTTTCCAGTAGCGTCCGTATGCACGTAAACAAGCCCACACACACACACACACCGGCCCCTCTTTCAACCCTTAAGCAGCCCTTCTGTCACCAATCACGCACAACGTGCTCTGCGTTCTCCTCGTCTCTCATTAGCAGGCGGCTTAGCACTGGACTGGCCACTGGAGCAGTCCCATTGGTCAGCCTCTGTCCAATGGCTGAGGGGTCGATGTCATCCATGCTGCTAGCGTTCACGATGACGTCAACACCCTGGAGAGAGAAAAAGAGCATCAGTAGTACTGCTGCACACACACTCACATCACCTGGCAACCAGCATCAACCGCGCATTTAAATGACGAGCACTTTGTTAAGTCACTATGGAGTGTCAGACAAAAGAAGAAAGTCACAATAGCATCAGGCTACTCCAAAAGGCATCAGTGGTGCTAGAAAGTTTCCTAAAACATTTTCTGATTCTTCCTTGTCCCATGACTTGCGAGTATGAGAAAACGGATACGTTTAAAAAGTGTTTCTGAATTAAAGTTCAGTAGCACAAATCACAAAGTGTTGGTAATTTCAATTTATTTCTGTGGATCAGTTCAAACTGTCTGTTCAAAGGAACTGGTTCAAAATGACTCATTTGTGCCATTATTTTTTTTTTTAAGTGTTTTTGGAGTTGTTAAGTCTGATTAATTTCTGTTAACCAGTTAAAAACAGTAATAATTGTCCAGTTGTGGCATTTTCCATTGATTAAAACGTTTTAGTATAAATATAAATGCTGGTAAATATTTCTGTTTACAGTATGACTATGGTATTGTAATAATGCATAAAACATTTTCTGATTCTTCCTTGTCCCATGACTTGCGAGTATGAGAAAACGGATACGTTTAAAAAGTGTTTCTGAATTAAAGTTCAGTAGCACAAATCACAAAGTGTTGGTAATTTCAATTCATTTCTGTGGATCAGTTCAAACTGTCTGTTCAAAGGGACTGGTTCAAAATGACTCATTTGTGCCATAATTTTTTTTTAAAGTGTTTTTGGAGTTGTTAAGTCTGATTAATTTCTGTTAACCAGTTAAAAACAGTAATAATTGTCCAGTTGTGGCATTTTCCATTGATTAAAACGTTTTAGTATAAATATAAATGCTGGTAAATATTTCTGTTTACAGTATGACTATGGTATTGTAATAATGCATAAAAAAAATAATAATAATAATTAGATATTATTCTATGTACTGTGTTATTTAGTGAAAAACAGTGTGGAAATGCATTAAAAACAATCTTTTAGTAGCTTGGCATTCTTAGTCAATTAGAAGAAAAATGCACCGGCATTTAATCATTTACAAAGCCATCTTGGGGGTGTTGCTTTCATATCTCTGTTGTCTTATTCGACTGAAAAATGCTAGGAAATATTCCCTTCTTTCTCAATTTTTATACTGTATTGAGGCTTTTATGTATTCAGCTCCGTCTGACTGGAATCTTCTTCAATCAAATTTGAAATTACAAAATTTGCTGTCTTTGGAACATTTTAAAATGGTTATTCAGCAATTGGAAGATGATTCAATTATGTAATTGTTTTAAGTATTTTTAGTTTGCTTTTGTTTTGTAAATCTGTGATGACACTTATTGTATTGCTGACCATTTTGGCCAGGACACTCATGTGAAAAAGATTTTTAATGTCAGAGGGGTTACCCTCACTTTAAAAAAATGACCGTGAATTTAACGGTAAAAGACTGTAAAAATGCTACAGTAAAAACCTGTTAAATGGTTAACGGTAAATTCCCCTACTATATACGGTGAAAAACTGTATTGGACATTACATGTATTGGACATTAATTTTACGGTAGTATACCGTTTTTGGAAGTGAAAAAGATATATAACATATCAAGATGTATAGGCTAATAAACACTGAGATATATTTTTCTGGCTACAATGCCCTTTAAAAAATGCTAATTATTAATGTAGAAGATAGGTGGCACTATAACAAAATCTACACTACAGTTTAAAAGTTTGTGGTCGGTAAGATTTGCAATGTTTTTAAAGTCGTCTCAACAAGGCTGCATTTATTTGATCCAAAATACAGCAAAAACAGAAATATTATTACAAATTAAAATGCAATTTATGCCTGTGATGGCAAAACTGAATTTTCAGCAGCCATCAATCCAGTGTCACATGATCCTTCAGAAATCATTCTAATATGATAATTTGGTGCTCATGAAACCTAACCGCAAATATATTTGTGAAACCATGATACATTTATTAGAAATATTTCTAATAATGGACCACAGGGCACCACCTACCAGAAATATATCTAATATAATTAGAAATATTATTACAAATTAAAATGCAATTTATGCCTGTGATGGCAAAACTGAATTTTCAGCAGCCATCAATCCAGTGTCACATGATCCTTCAGAAATCATTCTAATATGATAATTTGGTGCTCATGAAACCTAACCGCAAATATATTTGTGAAACCATGATACATATTTTTTTTAGGATTCTTTGATGAATAGAAAGTTGATTTGTAATAGAAATCATTTGTAACATTATCAATGCCATTTTTGATCAATTTAATGCACCCTTGCTGAATTAAAGTGTTAATTTCTTTAAAAAAAAAAAAATCTTACTAACCCCAAACTTTTGAACAGTAGTGTATATTATTAAATCATCAATCATATTAATGAAAGAATGAGTTCAGACTATGTACAGTACAGTACAGTATGTACATATAAAGCGATAACTGTGAATGAGTACAAATGATGAGAAAAATAAGAAGTGAATGCAATTAGCCTTTTCATTCAGTATAAAACAGGTCTTCAATGTGCTTGTAAGCACACAAGAGCGTTTGTGTGAGCATCACAGCATACTGAGCTGGACCTCTAACTAAGCTTTTGTAAGAACATCAAACAACAAACGACTATATCTAGTTCATGTGTGTTCCTCTAACACCGCTACATGAATGCTGCCATCAGTCTTTTCAGTAGCTCAAAAAGAGCAGCCGACGAGTTGACTGGCACTTTAGATCAATTCATTCCTGATAGCAGCGTCTCTCTTTCAGCCCAAAAGCACAATCTCTGTGGCGGCCTTGGTCGTCTCACTGATGTTTCATCGTGGAGTTTCTCTACCTCAATACCTCTATTCTCTCTCTCTCCTTTTCTCGCCCACGCATCCACGTTGAAGAGATTGAGAGATTTGAAAAGGCGAGCAGCCCTCCATTCAGATCCCTCACACCGACAGACACTTCCAAAACAATAGCCCTGAAGAGGACCGTGTTAGTCATCTAGAAACATCTTCTGCTGTTAGGTACATACACACATGCAGCAAACCCCCCAAGACTCTTTGGGCCACCCACATGACTTGTGATTTACTCTTATCTGCTGGAGCACAGGACTGAATTGCAGCAGAGCTAAAGAGGCATGCTGTTCAACAAAGCCATACAGCAAGCCGAAACAACAACAGACGAGATGGTGGTATTGAAAAGCACTAAAAACAGTATGTTAGAATTCATGCATTATGAGTCAATGTTTGAAATTTACACTTCAAAACAACTTCTGAAAAACACCAATTATGTTTCAATGGGTGAATTTCACGAAAACAGGTCCAGGTCCGCTTTTTTTTTTTTTCACTGATAAGAAACAAAATAAAATAAAAATGGAATTTTAATGCATACACTGTAAATAAAAATGAATAATGTTTAAAAAAAAATGATTCGATTTATTATTCAATTTATAATTTATTTTACGAAAACGTCTAGATTTTTCTTATTAAGGTATTTCACAGATAAAATAATAAAAAAAACATACATTTTATGCATATACTGCAAATATAAATGAACAAAAAGAAAACAAATTGTTCAATATAATTTTACATGTGTTTATTTAGTAAAACAAAAACTGTGTAAACAACACTTTACACAAAATTATTATGTATTGTTTTCTTTTTAAGGTCACATTTCACTGAAAAAATAAAATATATTTTAAAATAAAAAGTATTTTGTTGTACAGTACATAATAGTAATAAGAATGAGATTTTTTTAG
The DNA here is from genome assembly GCF_001515625.1 of Sinocyclocheilus rhinocerous. Lineage (NCBI taxonomy): Eukaryota > Metazoa > Chordata > Actinopteri > Cypriniformes > Cyprinidae > Sinocyclocheilus > Sinocyclocheilus rhinocerous. The sequence continues at coordinate 820,862 of NW_015666483.1, forward strand.
CATGTGCATTACTATGAGAATTAATCAGAATTAGGTTAAAACATGCTTAATTGTCACCAAAATAATGTCACAATGAGTCAAAGTAAAAATGAAAATAAATAAATGAATGAATAAAAGTGATGGTACAATACAATCTTTTGAACAATCTCCAAAGTATAACTTCTCATTTCTTTGATTTGATTTTGTGGTGAACTCAACCTGCCCTGGACCAGGTTTTGTGAGATCCACCCCAACACTAACAAAGAAAATTGCTTTAGATGAATCACATTTCCCTTTCTTCAGTCAGTTTTCAAAGAAAAGTGACAAAAAATGACTTCGAAACCTAACAGCTAACTCTCCTCGCATGCTCAGAGCAGAGATGATGTGAAAATGACAGTGACAGCGGAGTCATGTGTCTCTGAAATGGATTATTACCTAATTTAGAAGAGAAGTAAAAGATGTTCGTTTTACCTTGGGGAGACCCACCTGGAAAAACTCGGCTATGGTGGCTACATGACTGGCACAGGCACACTTCCTGGCATCAGGCACATCTTCACCAACCTGAACACACGTTGTCATACATGTGTTTATTCAAAGAACACAACTGTAGAGTATACAAAAAAAAAGTCTAGCACACTTCAGAGTATACTGGTAATATATAATTGTCTCAGATTGCTCCCCCACTGCATTCAGAAAACAAAAACCTGATAATCACATCCTTAAACTTAAAACTGAGGTGAATATTGTGTTCCACCGCAACCATGACGTGCGTTTCCAAGGCAACAATAGGTTTAAAGAGATACTGCCCCTTTAATAATTCAACTAACAACAGGCAGACTTCTCTGATCAGCACCCATTGAAAATAATCAAGCTTACACAGTTTAAAACAATTGCTGTGACATAAAGGGATGAGTACTAAGAATACAAAGTCCAAAACATGCTTGTAATTAAATGAACATAAGAAAATCATTTTAAAAAGCATTTAAGAGTGTCTTTCATGAGTTGTGTGCAACAGCCGGTACTTCGCTTTTTACAAATGCATGCACTTCAAAATGGTGACAGCTTTAAAATGGATTATCTAAATGGAACCTGGAGGCTTGTTCTTTTATTTGATCTATTCTAAGCAATATTATCGAGTGATTCAGCCATAATTTTTGCCATCCAACTCATGTTTAAAAAAAATCAAAACGCCTTCAAGCCACTAACCGTTATACTGGCCCATATCAGCCTAACCACAAGCAAACAGAACATGTCTTCTAATCTAATCTTGGATTTTTAGCAAAATCGTAATTTTATAACTACTAATTCAGGATTGTGGGAGCTTGACGTGTGGTCTTGCTCCCACCACCATCACAAAATTATTTCCTGATTTTGTATGATAAAAGAATGAATGATTTCAGGGCAGCACCGATGTTGATTGACTGTGGTTATGTTGACTGCTGTGTCTTTGCTGACCTCTAGAGCTAGTGTTCTTGCTAACGGCTTTCAAAATTCACTGAACGCAGGTTGTTGCGTCATCTCACCCAGTTGATGAGGATGTAGCGAGGCAGGGCTGTGTTGGGCTCCTTCAGGCTGCAGAAACCGTACATGATCCGGGTGTTATCGAAGGTTACTGCAATCTCTGCCAGACCGCCATCTGTGAAACACAACAATCACACTGTTTAGAAAGAAAAGTCTGTTTTTGTGTACTAATTGCCAAAAAAAAAAAAAAAATCTATAGCAGAATATTGCCCATTTTGGCCTGACCACACAGTAATAGTACATCTAATCAAGTCATTTCATAACTACTAATTCAGGATTGCGGGGGCTGATGTGTGGGCTCCATCAGAAAATTATTTCCTGCCTTTGTAAAACAGTTGTTAGTTAGACCCATTTTATTTAGTTAGTACTCGCTGCAAAATAAATACATATCAAAGTTAAAACATCCGAAATATCCATAAGATAATAAGTTATATAAGTTTGTTTTCAGGAAATACATTTGAAAATGTTGACCTTTGTTTAAAGGTCTAACTAAAATACCACTGGAATAAGAAAAAGGAATGTATTTAATTGAAAAGAAAGAAAAGATATTCTCTAAATGCATAGTACATTACTATAAACAAAAACAATTTAAAACAAGCATTTACTACTTAATACTGGTAATTGTGTTTAATAATAAAAAAATATTTATATAATGAATATTTAATAATAATAATAAAAATAAATTACAAAATAATTCTTAATAAAATACAATTCTAATCTGTTGCAAATGCTTCCTTTTTAATCACCATGTGTGCTGGCTACCCATTATACTGATAACCATGACTGATCGGTTAGTTACTGCCTTTCATGAGAGGTATAAATGCGCCAATAGACAGAAATAGATCTCTGGAGAGTGTTTGGTAGACATAAACACACACACACACACACACACACACACACACACACAAACAGTCTGGTGGAAGTTCTTTCCTGCTCCGGAAAGAGGAAATTACACAAAGCAGTAGACACATAAGCCCACTACTTTCTACCCACATAAAAAATGTAACTCTGTGTACACTAAACTGATCTAAATAAAATTCCACTCTTGGTCATTTGAAATTGATAATTTGAAATTGCACTTGAATAAATTGGATAATTATGGTTTTGAAATCTGATTGGCTGAGCTATATATATATTGAGCTATATATATATTTTTTTTTCTTTCATTTTTTAGGTTGTCATTTGCTAAATATCTCACAAGTTTGCATGAATGTCCCTGCTCTGCTTGGCATCATTTTCATATTGTGTTGGTATTTTTAACATCACTAAGATATAATATTGTTTATGAAAACTGCAGCAAAATGACGGTTTTGGACACAAATACTTCAGAAACAAAAAAGTCAAACTATACACTGTAAATAAACATTGCGGGAAATCGCTTGCAAACAGACTTTCCGCAACAGATCCAGCTTCTGAATGGGGTCCTCTGTGCTAATCAACACGGCCCTTAATAATAACCTTCCATCAGTCACAGACTAAATGATTGTCATCAGTGTGAAATGACAGGTTTCTCTCCTCCAGCTCTGAGGGAAATCAGAGACCGTGCAGCTTGATGCATTATAATAGTTGGAAAACTGCTGAGTGACGGTTACCTCCAGTGTTTGGGATCTGTATTTGGATGGCAGGATTACAGTCCATTGAGTTTTATGAATATTTACAGTAGACGTTAGTCTTTGCACAATACTAGTAGTGTTAATATCACATTTAATGCGTTTGGAGTCTGTCACGAAACAATCGCACAGTTGCATTCACTAGCACAATCATGGTACATCAACAATGCAAATGAATGTCATCAGTCACAACCGACAGCGTTATTGCTTGTGCATGACTACATTCTGGTTGGTTATTATTAGATCGTCTATATTTGGACAGGAAGTATATTGAGATGTAGCCTACCTCCTGATGCAGACAGGATCAAATCGTTACTGTCATCTTCATACGTGTATAAGGCCCTGAAGAACAGAGAAAGAGGAATCATCTTAGTAAAGCGACTATTCGATCAAAGACATCAACAATAACATCAATAAATCAAAACAATTCAGATAAAAATCAAAAACACTTAAAAACAATTATGAAAGATGTTAAACTATACATTTTTTCTTTAATGACATTCTGTAAGCATGCCCAATGTATTAATACTATATTACTTACAGGTCAATATTAAAATGGATAATTTACACTTTATATTTATATTTGTATACCTTATATTTATACTCTATATTTCTATACTTTATATTTTCAATTTATATTTATTCTAATAAATGTAGCAAATCTCAAAATAAATATTAATTTTACATATGCAAATTATAATGTTGTGATGCCTAAATTCACATTTAAAATAATTTTTTTTATTTCAAATTTAATTAGATAAAACAAAGTAATTGCCCTTTATCAGTTATTGGCCATAATGTGACCATAATTATTTGTTCCTTCCTAATAATCTCATTAGGAAAAACAGAATTCTGGCCATATAAAACAGTAACAGCACAACTCTTCTCAAATAGGCGCATGAATTGAATTGAGGCATCATTCATGTCTGTAGCACAATTGCTTTGGGACAAGTGACATTCCCTGGTTTAATACTTAGGGTTAGGGGTTTGTTCAAAGCAAGTACACAAAACACAATAAAACAAACTAATGAAAAAGTTTTTGATTTCCAGGTCAGTCCCATGCACAAAACTCATCTCCATTGTACTGACAGACTGGAATGCATTCTATCCAGAGGGCCAAAGCAGTGCACTCTGGGTCAAGGGTGCTATTAGCTCGGAGGAGAAAACTGCATTATCCTCTGTCATCTGAGAGCTCTGTGTAGGAGGAAAAAATATAGAGCGCTAGTACTTGTTATGCTTCTAATAAAAGTGAAACTACTGCTTTTTCATCCTGTCTCACGCTTACCTGCGAAAGCAAGAATAATTCTGGTAACAACTGTGCATTCTAAACCGATATCTAGAAATTTGAATGAATTGTGTATGCTCAGATAAAACACACCCCATGCAGCGTTTCTAACATGCCAAGGCTTTGATGTTTCATTCTTTAAATAATGGAGGTAATCATTAACATATTGTAGTGCACAGCTAATCTCATTCCCCATCACTGCAAAATAATGAGTAGGAGTTTGGTGCTACGCTAGTAAGAACAACAAAGAGAAGAACAGAAGTTCTACTGCCGTAAGCTACAACATGAAGCATGGGAAATGGATGAAAATAGTGTCTCACTGTTTAGATGAACTGATGTACGGTGTTGTGAATATACTGTCCCAAATCTGTTTAAAACAGGAACTTAATGATGTAGAAACTGTGTAACCTTAAAGGGGTCATATGATGCTGCTAAAAAGAGCATTATTTGGTGTATTTGGTGTAATGAAATGTGTTTATGCGGTTTAAGGTTAAAAAAACACATTATTTTCCACATACTGTACATTATTGTTTCTCCTCTATGCCCCGCCTTTCTGAAACGCGTCGATTTTTACAAAGCTCATCGGTCGGAAAAAGCGAGGTGTGCTCTGATTGGCCAGCTATCCAGTGCGTTGTGATTGGCCGAATTCCTCAAGCGTGTGACGGAAATGTTACGTCCCTTACGATACTGTGATGCCTGCGGCAAAAACATGTGACGACCCCGGGCTGGACTCTGCTTCATCCACGGTGAAAGCCGATCCGGCGATCCACAGC
>NW_015666483.1:827926-828650 GCF_001515625.1 Sinocyclocheilus rhinocerous
GCGTTTTGCAAATCTTCCCACATCGTGACGTAGGTATGTGGGGGCGTGTTAAAACGAGCCGTTTTAGGTAGGTGTGGCTGACTCTTAACTTTTATAAAGAATATCTCTTTGGATTTGAGACTTTAGTCTTTGCAACTTTACAGATCTTCTTTATGCACCAAGAGCTTGTAACACTCCAAAGAGAAAGGAAAAATTTTAATCGCATCATATGACCCCTTTAATTGTATAACGTGCACTTGTAGTGTACGTTAAATCTTAAGTGTTCTTAGAGTACGTTTTTTCAAAAAGTGCACTTTGTATTAATGTCAGATTAAAACTTTTACTTTAATCATTATGTTTTACTAGGCCTGGGCGATAAAATGGTAAAATGGTAAAACGGTATACCTTCTTCGATATCGATAGAAAAATTGTTCGATATAGCGCACGATATAGGCACGTACTATGAGTGATGCGGACAGCACACACAAACACGAGCACATGCTGAAATGAGTGCTGTGCCTGCCTGTGATGAGGAGATTGTGAATAAAGAATGAATATTAGTCGAATTTAAAATAAACATTTGCATTTGAATGCAAAAATAGTACAATCAAATGTTAGGAGTGCGTCAGGGAGATCTTGAATGGGTTAAAAACGAAACCAAGCCATTCACACAGAACGCATATTCTGCGCATTTTTAGACGGACAAATATGACTGCTGCACTCGCGTCTCATGCAAGAGATGTAG
>NW_015666483.1:828717-864933 GCF_001515625.1 Sinocyclocheilus rhinocerous
GACGTTGTTGCATTTTAATGTTTTGTTAGTCTAGCCCACGAGACGCGCCGCTGCTGCGTTATTCATTCAAAATATTAGAGAAATATAGAAGCTCAATGCGGAGAAGATCTTGAATGGGTTAAAACCGAAACCAAGCCATTTACACAGAACGCATATTCAGCGCATTTTGGAGGTTTATTCCTTTTCACTGCGTCTCATATGTTTTTAAATGCAGTCTGTGTGAATGGCGCTTCGGCTCTTTGGATTAAACAATGCATAAATACATGACAATTTACGAAATTATATTTTATTTTTATGAGTTAATTTAGACGTAATGCACGTTTTTATAGAGTTACTTCCTTGCGTTGACAATTTAAATGCGCTGCATTATTTTACTCATTGCGCCATCCTGTGGCCTCGGGAGACAATTAGACCTATACAATAAAGACCTATTTAATCTGCATATAAAACATTAGAAATTAGATATTTGTTTAATTTTTATTGTGTTTGATTTTTAAAACTAAAATTATTTGTTGTTTGTCTCAATAAATTGTTAATTATAAATACAGTCGTTAAATTTAAACACTTTTTTCTATTGCTTTTTGTTTTATTAAACGTTATAAAAAATGTCAATAATTATCGATACCGAACGATATGAAACATTATATCGTTGATACATTTTTTTAGCTATATCGCCCAGCCCTATGTTTTACTAATCCTTTTTGCTTAATTATGCTAAAGTGTACTTATTTTTATTGTACTTATTTCACACTTATCCGAGTGAAAGTCACCGTTGTGTGGTGTTCCTATTTGGTTACTAAAGAGTTCAAAGTTGTTTTATCAAATTGCTATTTTGGTTACTAGGGTGTTCTTAGTGTTGCTAGGTGGCTGATTTAGTCTCTATAATATTTTGGTCTAAAACTGTAGAATGATTAGCATTCACAAGGCTAAAATCATGTCCAAAGGATGATTTAAACACCAAACTGTAATGGGTCCTGCCAATGGAGTGGGCCGCAAATCCAAAATGCAGGACTTCCCTCACCCAACACTATTCTCCAGCCTTTATCAGCCATTATATACTGACAGGCTTACAAAGAGACACATATTATAATGCAAACAATCATATGCAAATTATCTAGAGCGCTGGTAGAGAAAAAGATATCTCAAAGCTATGCAATGTTTGGCTGCAGCCACAGGTAAAATTACTGTACGGCTCTTCTGAAATATGAATTATGATGTTACATGTTGATAGTGGTAAAACAAAACTAACAAAAATCTCAACAGAGAAACAGTGTGGTTGAAGGTCAGCAGGGTTGTTTTGGATCTTTTTATTTGGGGTCTAACTATTCCTCATTTCACGGTGTGCTAAAATTGCATGTAATTACCATAATTGAGCACCAGCATCCAATGCACATTATGTTAAGTTCTTTTAAAAATAATGTAATATGTATTTTAATTAAATAAATGTGTATTAAAAGTAGTGGTTCAAGATATAGTGGTACCATATTACAAATTGTATAAATTCACTGGTGGTGGTTGATAGTGGATATTTAAATGTGCATGCTAATTGACCTTCATTTTACATTTAGATAACATTTGTTATCATCTAAAGCTTACTTTAAAGGGATAGTTCACTCAAATAGTTCATTCAGTGTCATCATTAACACCCATAAAATCTCATTCATTTTCGAAACACAAATTACACAATTTTAATGAAACCTGAGAGATTTCAGTCCTTCCTGAAAATCCATTCCACCAATACTTTGATGCTTCATAAAGTTTATAAAAAATACTAAAAGTACTTCACAGTCTTCTGAAAGTCTTCTGAGTGGTTAGTGCGCCGACATATAGCACAGCTGTGCTCACGGCGACCCGAGTTCGATTCCCGTCTCTAGGTCCTTTGTCGATCCCGCCCCCTCTCTCCACCCAATTCTTTCCTGTCTGCTCTCAACTGTCCCATCTAATAAAAAAGGCATAAAAGCACCCCCCCCCCAAAAATATATAAAAAAACACTAATAATTCAATAATCCTGCTAAACGTAAAATGCTACAATGCTAAATGTAAAATCTCAAAATGAACATAAATTTCTGATTTACTGATTTAATTCTTAATTTTAGTATTTTATTTTTCATTTATTCACACAAAATAGCATATAATTTTAATATCAATTAAGTCATAAGTTATTTTTTGTCATTTTAATATCAATTAAGTCATAGCAGAAACTCAATTTTGGTCATCAGACAGTATTCTCCAGGAAAAACTCCATATTTACACATTCTGAAGGAAATCTGTAGGTGGTTACCAGAGCATTGCTAGAGGGTTGCTTGGGGGAGACCCCAAGCAGAAAACACCTCTGATTCTAAGTGTACTAATGAGTTGAGATTGTGCCTTCACTCTTAGGCCCGGTCCACACGAATGGGGTTATTTTTAAAACCGCAACTTTTTTTATGAGGTTTGGCCGTTCGTCCACATGCAAACGCAGCACCAGTTCACTGAAACCGAACATTTTTGAAAACGCCTGCCAGGGTAAAGATTTTCAAAAACTCCGGTTGCAGTGTTGTCGTGTAGACAGCGAAACCGGAGTTTTTGGCTTGTGACGTCGGAACCTGCGCTGTTATCTCCACCTACTGGAAACTTTTTCAGGCTTCTGATTGGCCAACATGGCTTTACGGTTGAGATTATATCGCCACCTGTTGGTTTGGCATGCTCTTGACAGTGCTTCATAGCATGAGTTTGCGTTTTCATGTGGACGGAGATTTTTTTTTAAATGGAAGAAGGAAAAACTCTGTTTATAAAAATACCCGTGCACGTGTGGACATGGCCTTAGGGTGAGTGAATATGGTTCTGCTGAGACTTCTACAGGACATTATGTGGGTTCTTTAATGTTTATTTTAGTTGTGCATGTGATTGTGGTTTATCACGGATGCCCCGGAATATGGAGGAGCGTAAAAGACATAATAATGTGGAAAGGAGAATAACACTGGCCCCCAGTGCAAGGTCATTGATTGTGTGTATCCAGTACAGAAAGACTTGAAAGAATCCAATCCATCACATGTGATTACTTGGATCCTGCAATTATTATGTTGATTATAGAGGAGCTGAAAATACATCACGTGTTCTTTGGAAAATATATAGCCTACAGCACCGAAATAGACCTACTTGACTACGCTCTAATTGTTTTCTGTCTGAGTGGTCCCACAATTAAACATCTAGGGCAGAATCCTCAACCCTCGCCTTCACCAAATATTCCCCTGTACTCCGACATCAGTTCCTCTCTCATCACCTCTCCCCAAACCATTTCCCCAAATCGTTCCCGTCAGGGGCCCCAGCCTGAATCATTAGGTCCCTGGCTCATTCACAGTCTGTTTCACGATCCCCCCAGCTAACATAACGGTAAAAAGAAAAAAACACACAGCCATGGTAAAGAATACAAGATGGGGGAAATATTAGTAAATAAGAAATACCGCAAATGTCAGTGTCACAGAAACTATATCTGAGAAAATAATACAGGAAGGAGGTGCAGCGTTTGCGGTTTCACTTCTATAAATATTCCATTTAAAGCAGGCTTATTTTATTATTCATAACAGACTCTCATGACCTAGAAACGCGGCTCAGAGCGTCAACCAGCCCAGAGTGAAGCTGAGCGCTATTTGCTCAAGCCCCTGAGTGGGAGGCCTCCTCTATTGTCTCGCAGGGTGGGAATCATGCGAACAAATTCTCTGTAGCCACGCTAATTAAAACGTTCCCTTTTATGTGAATGAAATGTTTCAATGCAAAAATACCTTTCAATGTAAATGCAAACCATATGCAATAACTTGAATACACCTCTTCTGTGATGAGCATACTTTTAATTTCTGCACTACAATATTTGTTTTAATAATTTTTAGTAACAAAGCCAAAAATATCAGAGTAAACCAACCATCCTGATATCATATTAGAGAAAAAAATATGTATTCTTTACTTTACTTTATATTTATCTTTACTTTACTTTATATTAATTTTTTATTGTTATTTAATAAATTAAGTTCTTGAAAAGAAACCCTATTTTAATAGTTTGTAAAATGTTTTATTGGCATAATGCTCATAATTTAAAAACAACTGCTTCAATGCTTATTGATATTTGAAAAAAATTTGTTGACCAAATCAAGTCATGTGATGCTAGAGCTGCACGATTAATCGTTAAAAGATCGCGATCTCGATTCAGACAACTACACAATCTCATTTCTAAATGACAACGATTCTCCCGTGTCTATTAAACCGTATGTGATGCGACCAATAAAATCAATGTGGTACACACAACATGCAGAAAAACCCACAAAACAGTACAATATCATGACAAAACAGCAATGATGTCATAGACAGGGCACCTGCAGACCCTCTTCATGACTGTGCATTAGGGTTGTGACGGTGAGGAAATTTTCCCACCGGTCAAAGGGAAGTCGTGGCCTAATGGTTAGAGAGTCGGACTCGTAACCCAAAGGTTGCGGGTTCGAGTCTCGTACCGGCAGGGATTGTAGGTGGGGGGGAGTGAATGTACAGTGCTCTCATTCGGCGTCAAGCAATTGTTAGTTTGAGTTTTCCCACTTTTCCTCGGATTTCTTGGCTTTCAAATATCTTGAAAAAGCGCCGTGCGCATTTTACTTTCACTTTCAAATTAGCGGCAATTCGGCGTTGATTCAATTCAAGCAACAACAACGTCGAACTCATAGAACTTTTATTAACAAAACGAATAAAAATACACCACATATGCCTAATAAAATAACAAATTACTTAGGCCACACAAAGTTTAAATAGGTATATAAAACTGAAAATCAGCTAACACTGTGGAACCAAATAAATAAGAAACATAGAACATTTATTAGCAAAACGAACAAGAAAGCTTGGAGGCATGGCATATAGCCTACACCTTGATGTAAAATAAAATAAATAAAATACACAAAGTTTAAATAAAGTAATCAGCAATCACTGTGGAACCAAATAAATAAAGAATGAATGTTTAAAAAACTTCCAGTCAATAGGCTTTTCAAAATCTAAAATATTGCCAAACAGGCGCCTTTGCATTTCCTTTCTAAACAATCTTCTGCCATCGTCTTGTCTTTCTCACCTCACTCTCCTCACGTGATAAATAAAATCTGAATCCTGCTCCGTGGTGCACTGTCGCTCGCGCACGGTTCGGCACGCTGCATTGAGCGTTTAGTTTTTAAAAGTGTCTGTCCTTTAACTGAACTAGGCTAAATGATTTTTGTTACTATAAAAAAATCAAAACGACGGTGGGGGGCGGTGCCACGGTAGGCAAATGACGTAACTGGTGTTGCGGCTTAACACCGGCACAACCGAAAACACCGTCTATCGCAGCAAGCCTACTGTGCATCAAAGTTAAAAAGTCTTGTAACAGACGGTTAAAAAAATGTCATGGGGTGTGCAATAAACTCCCCAAATACTTAAAAACTTAAAAATACTTTTTACATTCCAAAAATATATTCAAACAATGAAAATAGTGAAAAGATGTATACACTCAAAAATATTTATTTACATTAAATTATTTGGTCAATTCGGCATCGCTGCAGTTAGTTCCATTCTAGGCTTCGGAATTTACTCTCAACCATGTCATTAAAATTACCCTCCCGCACGCCTAGGAAGGGGCTACTAATCCGATTGTTTCTCAGAGGGTCGCCGTGTCCAATCTGCCCCATACCCATGACAGGGCTCTTTTTTCCAGGAAGCCAAAGCAATCAAACATTTCAGAAATGTTGCCTACAGCCTCACAAACTGATACCACATGTGCAATACATCTTGCCTCTATGAGAAACAAGACACAGGTAATTTTCTCTAAAGTGAGTGCACATGTCCCTTAAAGCAGTACTGAAAGTTTCTTTCCTGTTATGCAGAAAAGGCAGAAGAATTGTTTGCGACAAGAAAAGGTCAGAGGTTTTGTAGTTCATGCATTTCATGTGGAAATGAATATGTTGACATGGGAGAAAAGGCTGCGATAACAGATTTCATTAAATATTACCATGTGTGCTCTGGGGAAGAGCACTGATACTGATATAAATTGTAGATTAGTGGCCGACAAACAATATAATATAGTATAGTATAGCATATAGTATATAAATGTAAAATATGGATGTACAAACTCCGAAAAAGTTCCTTTAGCTTGTCAGTGCTTATTAGTATCTTGAGGGAATAATATGAACCCTTAAGGTAGTAGTGTGCACTTTTTATGGGTGGATAAGGTACAAAGGTGGCCCATATGGTTTATTGCCCCTAAAGGTACAATATTAGCATTTACCGATACCATATTGTTGATTGTTCAATTTGAGAGAATATTGAAAACACTTCATTAAATCAACATTGTTAAACTAGTTAACTATCACGATCCATCCCTGCAAGCTCTCTACCAGTGACAGAATGAAAAGTTGAACTATATTTGACATTTTAGATTGCTGGCTTATATTATTGTTCGAAAATTTGGGGTCGGTTAGATTTTTTTATGTTTTTAAAAGAAGTCTCTTATGCTCACCAATACATTATTTGATCAAAATACAGTAAAAAAAAATCATATTTTGAAATATTATTACATTTCAAAATAACTGTTATGTTTTAAAATGTAATTTATTTCTGTTATGGCAAAACTGCATTTTCAGCAGCCATTACTCCAGTCTTTAGTGTCACATGAACCTTCAGAATTCTAATATGCCAACTAGCTGTTCAATAAAAATTTCTTATTATTATTAATGTTGAAAAATGTTGTTTAATATTGCTAATACTGCTTAATGCTTTATTGAAATAGAAATTTAGATTTTTTTAGAATTTTTTAATAAAAATTTCAAGTACAACTTTCAAAAAACTAAATAAATAAATCAAATAAAAGTTTTGTTGCATATATCGGCCATATGTAAAGTGTACATATTTTTGTCCATCAGTAGTACTAAAAAGAACTATGAAAATCAAATATTTACCATGAAAATGTACTGTTGAATCACTGCAAAAATAAAACGCACAGGTCATCTTGTATAAAAAAAAACACAAGCACACCCATGCTTACACACACACACACACACACACACACAAACACACACCATCTAACCATGACGCAATTGCCTCTCTGCAAAATAACAAAGCTCAGCAAAACGTCCAGCCACAGTGGAGCTCATGCAATTAAATTCAGTGGCTGCGAATCAACTGTGGGCGGTAGATTCTTTCTAAATATAATTATCAAAGGAAATAAAAATATCATAATTTAAAAGAGGCTGATACAGCAAGTTCAGATGAAGAAAAGATTCAATCCTAAACCACAGTTTTTAAACCCATTACGCCAGTAATCCTAAAAAACACCAGCAACACTGGGGCCATTGTAAAAGTTTTTTTTTGTTAGTTTGTTTGGTATTTTTTAGTGAGATCCAGTTGTGTATGAAAATAGATCACATACATCATATAAATTCAAAATAAAAGTATAAAAAATGATCTTAAACTTGGTATATGCATATTATGTATATCTTTCAGCTGTGTAATTGGAGAAGACGAGTGACAAACGATTGGAAAAACAATATGAGAGGTTACATCACCATATTCTCACAGGACATGGAAGGACCTGACAGGTCCATTTATAGGCCACACTGAGCACCATCAGCCATGTGCATTTATACACGCACTACGTTTGATGTACTGAAGAACAGACGTTTTAACTGGACCACAAATTGAGAGAAAAAAAAGGAAAGGCTCATTAAAGGGGAAAGTGACATGCATTTCAAAGAGCGAGGAAGTGCGGAAGATAAAGAAATGGCCTGAAATAGAACAGTACTTCTCGTTCTCGGCTCACGCTTGATTAGGGCTGATGCTGGATTATAGTCCAGCAATAAATCATCATCTCCCGTCCCGTGGCCAGACAGGAGTTCTTTTCCAACACTCTGCCCAGATGTTCATTCAAATAATCTGTAAAGCCTCAGAAAACAGAGTGATTGAAAAACGTGATGAAAAAGACAACATTGAAAAACAAATAGTTATTCTAGAAACTTGTATGAAGAAATCCAAAGAAATGAGCGAATGTATGAAAGATAAATGCTGCAGGAAAGACAGATTTGACAGTGCTCCAGATTCTAGCATAGAGAAATTTATGCATGACGGAGCATGATATGCTACCTTAAAAGAAAAGAAACATGCAGCTCACTGTCACCCCGCTGCCGACCCCATCCAACAGCCTTCAAATAAGCCAAACACTGCAGTTTTATTTCTCAGGCAGTCAGCGTCAGAATTATAGTATGGCAAGCCTATACGACACTCTTCCAAAAAGTCACTTGTGATTTGTGAAAAATTAGGGCTGCATGAATAATCAAAAATTAAAAACCAAAACCACAGTATGGCTTAGTGTGATTATCACATTGCAAAGGCTGTGATTTAATCAAGTAATTAAACTTGTAATGAGAAGCATATAAATCTGCTGTTGCCAACAAAAGAGAAGCTCCATGTGGTTTTCTGCCAAAATAAAAGCTTGATGGTTTTAAGTTTGAAAATTACAAAATATTAGTATGTTAATTTTTATAGCTGTATGGCAAAATAAAACTATTATTAATCATATTTTTATTTAGTAATAAACCTTTAAATTATATGGAGACAGAATTTTTATATCTTTTGGATGATCTATCCCTTTAATTAAATATGGCATGCACTCTTATGGCACTTTTCCACTGCGTGGTACGACTCGGCTCGGCACGGCTCAGTACAGTACGGCACGGCTCGGCTCGGCTCGCATTTCCACTGCAGTTTAGTTATTAGGGATGTAACGATTAACCGCGAGCTGGTTGAAAATCGATTCAAATATGTGACGATTCAAATCGGTTGAGATGCTAAACAAATCGCGATTCATTTAGAGGTAGTATGCAGAAAAGGCAGAAGAATTGTTTGCGACAAGAAAAGGTCAGAGGTTTTGTAGTTCATGCATTTCATGTGGAAATGAATATGTTGACATGGGAGAAAAGGCTGCGATAACAGATTTCATTAAATATTACCATGTGTGCTCTGGGGAAGAGCACTGATACTGATATAAATTGTAGATTAGTGGCCGACAAACAATATAATATAGTATAGTATAGCATATAGTATATAAATGTAAAATATGGATGTACAAACTCCGAAAAAGTTCCTTTAGCTTGTCAGTGCTTATTAGTATCTTGAGGGAATAATATGAACCCTTAAGGTAGTAGTGTGCACTTTTTATGGGTGGATAAGGTACAAAGGTGGCCCATATGGTTTATTGCCCCTAAAGGTACAATATTAGCATTTACCGATACCATATTGTTGATTGTTCAATTTGAGAGAATATTGAAAACACTTCATTAAATCAACATTGTTAAACTAGTTAACTATCACGATCCATCCCTGCAAGCTCTCTACCAGTGACAGAATGAAAAGTTGAACTATATTTGACATTTTAGATTGCTGGCTTATATTATTGTTCGAAAATTTGGGGTCGGTTAGATTTTTTTATGTTTTTAAAAGAAGTCTCTTATGCTCACCAATACATTATTTGATCAAAATACAGTAAAAAAAAATCATATTTTGAAATATTATTACATTTCAAAATAACTGTTATGTTTTAAAATGTAATTTATTTCTGTTATGGCAAAACTGCATTTTCAGCAGCCATTACTCCAGTCTTTAGTGTCACATGAACCTTCAGAATTCTAATATGCCAACTAGCTGTTCAATAAAAATTTCTTATTATTATTAATGTTGAAAAATGTTGTTTAATATTGCTAATACTGCTTAATGCTTTATTGAAATAGAAATTTAGATTTTTTTAGAATTTTTTAATAAAAATTTCAAGTACAACTTTCAAAAAACTAAATAAATAAATCAAATAAAAGTTTTGTTGCATATATCGGCCATATGTAAAGTGTACATATTTTTGTCCATCAGTAGTACTAAAAAGAACTATGAAAATCAAATATTTACCATGAAAATGTACTGTTGAATCACTGCAAAAATAAAACGCACAGGTCATCTTGTATAAAAAAAAACACAAGCACACCCATGCTTACACACACACACACACACACACACACAAACACACACCATCTAACCATGACGCAATTGCCTCTCTGCAAAATAACAAAGCTCAGCAAAACGTCCAGCCACAGTGGAGCTCATGCAATTAAATTCAGTGGCTGCGAATCAACTGTGGGCGGTAGATTCTTTCTAAATATAATTATCAAAGGAAATAAAAATATCATAATTTAAAAGAGGCTGATACAGCAAGTTCAGATGAAGAAAAGATTCAATCCTAAACCACAGTTTTTAAACCCATTACGCCAGTAATCCTAAAAAACACCAGCAACACTGGGGCCATTGTAAAAGTTTTTTTTTGTTAGTTTGTTTGGTATTTTTTAGTGAGATCCAGTTGTGTATGAAAATAGATCACATACATCATATAAATTCAAAATAAAAGTATAAAAAATGATCTTAAACTTGGTATATGCATATTATGTATATCTTTCAGCTGTGTAATTGGAGAAGACGAGTGACAAACGATTGGAAAAACAATATGAGAGGTTACATCACCATATTCTCACAGGACATGGAAGGACCTGACAGGTCCATTTATAGGCCACACTGAGCACCATCAGCCATGTGCATTTATACACGCACTACGTTTGATGTACTGAAGAACAGACGTTTTAACTGGACCACAAATTGAGAGAAAAAAAAGGAAAGGCTCATTAAAGGGGAAAGTGACATGCATTTCAAAGAGCGAGGAAGTGCGGAAGATAAAGAAATGGCCTGAAATAGAACAGTACTTCTCGTTCTCGGCTCACGCTTGATTAGGGCTGATGCTGGATTATAGTCCAGCAATAAATCATCATCTCCCGTCCCGTGGCCAGACAGGAGTTCTTTTCCAACACTCTGCCCAGATGTTCATTCAAATAATCTGTAAAGCCTCAGAAAACAGAGTGATTGAAAAACGTGATGAAAAAGACAACATTGAAAAACAAATAGTTATTCTAGAAACTTGTATGAAGAAATCCAAAGAAATGAGCGAATGTATGAAAGATAAATGCTGCAGGAAAGACAGATTTGACAGTGCTCCAGATTCTAGCATAGAGAAATTTATGCATGACGGAGCATGATATGCTACCTTAAAAGAAAAGAAACATGCAGCTCACTGTCACCCCGCTGCCGACCCCATCCAACAGCCTTCAAATAAGCCAAACACTGCAGTTTTATTTCTCAGGCAGTCAGCGTCAGAATTATAGTATGGCAAGCCTATACGACACTCTTCCAAAAAGTCACTTGTGATTTGTGAAAAATTAGGGCTGCATGAATAATCAAAAATTAAAAACCAAAACCACAGTATGGCTTAGTGTGATTATCACATTGCAAAGGCTGTGATTTAATCAAGTAATTAAACTTGTAATGAGAAGCATATAAATCTGCTGTTGCCAACAAAAGAGAAGCTCCATGTGGTTTTCTGCCAAAATAAAAGCTTGATGGTTTTAAGTTTGAAAATTACAAAATATTAGTATGTAAATTTTTATAGCTGTATGGCAAAATAAAACTATTATTAATCATATTTTTATTTAGTAATAAACCTTTAAATTATATGGAGACAGAATTTTTATATCTTTTGGATGATCTATCCCTTTAATTAAATATGGCATGCACTCTTATGGCACTTTTCCACTGCGTGGTACGACTCGGCTCGGCACGGCTCAGTACAGTACGGCACGGCTCGGCTCGGCTCGCATTTCCACTGCAGTTTAGTTATTAGGGATGTAACGATTAACCGCGAGCTGGTTGAAAATCGATTCAAATATGTGACGATGAAAAAAAACAAAAGTGAATCGTACCGAGCCGTACCATGCAGTGGAAAAGCGCCATTAACAAGGTCTGTGGACTGGAAGGAGGGGGGAAAACAGATGAGGAAGAGAAAGAAAGGCATAGAGAAAGAAGCAGATGGAAGCATCTGGCAGTATAAGCCTGCGGGCTAGAGGAGAGGAGTCGGGGAGGATGGGTCATGAGTTGAGAGGGGTCCGGCCGACACGTGGCCACCACACTGACAGCTGTCAGCAGGACACAGCATGACAAAGGGATTCCTAACCAGGCCGTCAGAAAGTCTCAATATAATGTGTGAAAATTGCACATATACACACACATAGGGTCCTGTTATTCACACTTCTCAAAATAAGAAAATGGAGATTCTGTTGCTGAGCAATAGTACAATTGGGAGCATGCCCATGTTTTTTGGCAGATTTGCTCGTTTTCACTGTAAATGGGATACACATGCTATTTTTACATCACCAGTTTATACCAGTATTCAATCAGGATGCATAGTTTACACTAATATTAGCTAATATTAGAGGACTGATTTTTTTGGACTGATTAAGATGATATTAGATGCACCAAATCTATATTGTTGTATTGTAATTGCATACTGTATATAAATAAATTGTATACATTTGTACCTTATAGTGTGTATTGCTTAATGTAAATTCTATATTTGGTAACACTTTAGTATAGGGAACAATTCTCAATATTACAGTTGCTTATATTAGCATGCCAATTATTATTAACATATTGGCCTGTTTATTAGTACTTATAAAGCACATATTCTGCATGACCATATTCTACATCCCTAATCCTACCCAATACCTAAACTCAACAACTACCTTACTAATTATCAAAAAGCAGCAAATTATTTTAGTTTATTGAGAAAAATTCGTCGTTACTGGTTTGTTAATAGCGAGAATTAGACCTTTTTTGTACATTGCTATTAAATTGCATATTTAATAAAAAAATGAAAGAATATATCAATGATTGCAAAAGGATTTAAAGGAAAACAGGACCTACATTTTCTCTTACACATTTATATTAATTTTAACCTAAAAAATGATGTGGATTATGTAGTACGCATTAACTATTGCCTAATAACCTAATAAACACATAAGGAAACATTTGCTTTAATACAATCAGACATGAGTGAATCTCATCCCCTCTTTTCCCAGACAGTTTTCCTCAGACTATCTTAAAATCCCAAAATCAATCATTTAAGCTCAACCTAAGCAGCAAAAGTGTTCACTGCTAGAAGTGAAAAGCCGCTGACTTATTCATGACAGGAAGCCCCCTCCCTTTACCACAAAGAAAGGAAAAAGACAAGGAAGGGGAGATGGGGGAGGGGTGATGAGAGAGTGAAAAAAAAGGAAAATCAATAGCTGGATTTGAGAAAGAGGTGAACCACTCCAGACATCTGCTACCCTGAGCCAAACTGTCCCAGCAGCCTGCTGAGAGAGCTTTTCACAGGGGGACGGCAAACAGACAAAGTTCATGACAAATTTAGATAAATGTACACACAAATCATACATACTTAAGTAGCAATAATCTTGGTCCATGTGTAATTTTAGCTGATTGTGTGCACAAACACATACAGCTACACACAAACACACGTGCATTCACACACTCACCCACACACACACACACACACACATACACACACTTTTCTCTACCCTCACTTCAGAACAAGTTAAAGCTTGCCCTCTCCTCCACTCCCAACAGAGCATCATTAGGACAGCCAGCAGCATCCCTGCCGTTACCATGGTGATGCTGGTCCACGGGCGTCTCTCTGCCAGAGGGGTGTGTTCATGCTGCAGTCTGTATTGACAGCAATAAGAGGTTTCACAGCGGTCCACACACACACACACTCACACACACACACCGTAGTATGTAGTGTGTTTGCCAGATAACACAAGCCAATTCAACACACCAGAAACACCTGTATTTTAAACCTATTATGTGTGTAGAACTGTGATGGCTAGAGGGAAAAAAATTCTAGTTTTTGTCTGAAACAATAATTAATATAATATAATATAATATAAATACTTTAGATGTGCAACATAAAACTGTGTATATACTGTATGTATGTATGTATGTATGCATGTGTGTATATATATATATATATATATACACACACACACACACACACACACTCACGCTTTTTATGTTTCACTGGTAAAATTAGTGAAATGCATGCAGGCCCATGAGCAGCTTTTTTGCTTTAAATATAATAACAACACATACAATATTATATTATATGTTTGGCTGTAATATCAAATAAAGGGAAATGGCAATAATGTTTAGTTTAATGCGTAAATTTAGCTCAAACAATTACACATTTTAGATATCATTTAGACACCAAATTACCCTAGTGGAAATTAAATTTACTAAAATGCATTTGAAATACATTTATTTCATGCTAAGTATACTACATTTACATATCTATGTACTTAATAAAAATACCCTGCAATTGTACTTTTAGTATACTAAACTGGTATATGTAAAGTCTGCTAAATTGGAACGACTAATTTTGTACTTAGTGCACTTTATTTGTAGTGCTGAAGTCCAACTAAAGATATGCTGAAGTATATTTGATTGTGCTAAAGTGGAACTATTGCAAGTAAACTTCAGGCACACCTTATATATCTTGCATTTAAAGACTGATATTATTCAAATATCATACAATCCTCATTAATAGTGACATTAAAACACATTTTAGTCTAAATGTGCATTGTCCAAAAGTAGTACTCCAATTAAAGTTTAATTTTTATATCAGTAAGTCTCAAGCGATCTGTCAGTAAATAGGCCTATGTTAATAGATTTGAACTGTACTTAGTATGAAATAAATGTATTTTAAATATATTACTTTTTTACTAGGGTAGCAGGAATCAATACCAAAAATAAATAAATAACCACAATAACAATTATATGGGGTCCCAACCTCACAGATGATTAACTTTCTTAAAGGGCTAGTTCATCCAAAAATGAAAATTCTGTCATCAAGGCATCAAGTTGCTAATGAAATTAAATATACACCGTTATGCCCTCATTTAAATTTGAGAGAGACAAAGCGATACCAGACTAGACAAAACAGCGTCAGCATAAAAGCATGTGATTTGAAAACATCTCTTGTGCTTTGGAATGGAGTGGAATGTCCTCAGAAATTTGGTCAAACTGCAGACTGAGCCATTACTCTTGTGGCCCGAACAAGTAGGTCATTTTCATTCGAGCACAACATTTGTGTGTATGCATGTGGATGTCGATGTCTATTTGTCAGTTTGAGTGCAAGCTGCTGTCTTGAGATGTCTTGTCACAACTAGGTCCAGTCGAGTGCAATCAAAATCGAAGGCTGTATTTGCAGTTGTAAAATACATTCAACACTCTATTTCAGAGTTCACAGTGTACAGTATGTGTCTTTGACTTTAAAATATATAAAAAATTGCTACATGAAACATCACTTTTTTTTTATTTTAGAAGGCCTCTAAGTTTAAGTGCAAATACAGAAGTGACATTACCCATACACAGAATATCAGGATATACAGGGATATTGCACTGTTGTCATGGCAACCAAAAATTCCTATAAAATGCATAGGGGAATACTGTTCTTCTATGCAGTGCCTAAAATGGCTGAACTGCCATAATATGCTGCTAGGCATTGCTCTCAAGACTGCGAATATTTTGGAGATTTATCTGCTAATGTTCTGGAAATACCAAGCAGCTGTGTAACACAGAAATTATGACTGTGAAAAAAGAGAAAGCCGCAGTAATAACAATAGCATTTTGTGAAGCTAATGATCATTCCAGATCTTGATGCACCGTGTTTTCCTGACAAACCAAGCAAAAGTGTTTTAAAAACTGGATCATATTTGTCACACATATGGAAACTACATTTGGCAAAAACCCTCATGGGTAAAGCCTTATGCTGACTATGACAAATATTCCTCCAGGAAAGATGATCACAAAACCTTGTTCATTTTCTGCACATCATTACATAAGGATCCTTGTTTCAAAGGAAATAAGTGACTGGAAAAATATGCTGAGGGCTGCAGGTTTGTTGGCCCTGTTTCGGACATACTGGGTCGGAGCTTAGTCACACAGCATCTCTCAGCATCTCTGTGAAGAGTGTTTAATGAAGGCCTTTAGTCTGCAACTCAAACCATGACAAACATTTCCAATTGTGAAATGTGTGTGTTTGTTTGTTTGAACATTACAGTCAATATGAAAGCTATTTCCAAATGAAACAGGATATTATTCAATGAGAAAAAATGCAGATCTCAGTAAATCTTTAAACCACTGCAAAGGCTTCATGTTATTTAATGATTAAATGTAGCATAGGGCTGGACAATAATTCAATATCAATATGAATCGCGATATAATTTTTTTCAATAACGGTGATATGATTTTTAAACACATTTCCGATATTTCGATATACATTACCAGTGTTTCCCATACACTGATTTATTTGTGGCATTTGACTTGTTGAATAAACATGAGCATTGCACGTTTCAAAATCAAAACGCGGCGCGGGTGTTTTATATGAATGTATCTCTGAAGAGAACACAGTTATTTTAAATAGTAAAAAAAAATCAAAATGTTACTGTTTTTGCTGTATTTTGGATCAAATAAATGCAGGCTTGGTGAGCAGAAGAGACTTCTTTAAAAAAACATAAAAAATCTTACTGTTCAAAAACTTTTGGTAGTGTATATATGTCAGCCTAAAGTTTGATATAAGGTAAACATGAATTTATTTGTGCTGGGTTTTTTTTCTTAAATATTATATAGTTTTATAGGAGGAGGTTTCATAGACTTGGAAAATTCATTTTTCAGAAGTTTTTAGGTACAGACATCTGTTGTGGGTGTTCTTGGCAGTTTTTGTTAGGCTTTTTTTTTAATAGTGTTCATATCGATATCGGAATTATATCGTATCGACCGAAATTAAGAAATATAATTTAGAACAGTTGAGAATTTTTTTTTCAGGATTCGTTGATGAATAGAAAGATCCAAAGTTCAGCATTTATCTGAAATAAAGTAGCATTATATTTACAAGATGCTTTCATGTAATACCTTGGCCCTTTTTCACACATACAGCCTTTTCTGGAAATGTACTGGTATAATTTACTGGTATTTTGAATAATACCAAAAATTTTATTTAATTAAAATAAAAAATAAAATCAGCCCCAGCAATTTGCCAGAAGTTGTAACATTACTGGTGAATTGCCGGTAAGTGAACAAAGCATACGATTACCAGTATGAGCTTGTACAAGGTCAGGATGTGCTGAGGTAAGAAATCTGCATGCTTTAATTCTAATGTTTTGACAGAGTATTGGGTAATTACTCTGCACTGTTTACAGTAACGGCATTCATTCCAATGTAAAAAAAAATAAAATTAAAAATGTTGTCAGATTGGACAAATAGTTAAACTAAAGCACTTCTTCCTATCCAGGCACATCAAGAAAGTGGAATAGCGTTTAAAGGTAATTTCTGATGACTAGCTTAAAATGAACGGAAAACTATGTGAACAGATACTGTATGGTGTATTTACTTAGAGCTAGACTTAGAGTAATACTTTATTGTCCTTTGCAGGAAATTTGTCTTGGACTCAAAGCTGCAGTAATACACAACAACCACACACAATAACAACAACAACATTTTTAAGAAAGAGGGAAAAAAGTTAAAATACCATCACAATTACTGCAACTTACTATTTAAAATCCTATTAAGTAAATCTGGCAAGTTTATAATAATTTACCAAGTAATTAGATGTAACAATTAACACAACTCGCGATATAATATGATTCATGATATTGATTTCACAATATGATTTTCTCACAATTTTTTTTACAAAATTATATTTAATTGAATTGAATTGAATTGAAATGAAAAGGTGCCCTTTTATTATTTCTCAAACAAAATTTGCACATTTCTTTGTGAAATTGAAATATGTCAAATAACAAAACTAAATTGAAAATTTAAAACAAATCCCAAATAAAATAAAGAAATAATGCAAATTAAATCTTTTCATATAAAACCGGCTTTGCCTGTGCTCTTTCAATTTAAAATCAGAGGCCACCACTGCAAACAAAGATGCTGCAAAAATGCAGCATGAGGAGTTTTTCTTTTAAATTAGATTGTATAATTTTGAAATTTGAAGCAAAAACAGAATGATCTGACCTTAGCTTTGTGAAACTATTCTACATAAAACATCTGCATGAAACAAAAGTAGCAGATGGGCTGAATGAGAGCACAAATTCATTCTCTGACAGCAGGTGGCGCTTATGGAACAGCAGTATTACAGCATTTCCTTGGCTGCTGCGGTAAACAAAGCAGTGCTGCGCTTATAAACACTACTTTAATATGCAAGATGAAAAAAAAAAATACCATCTAAACTTCTCGGAAGACAGTCTGCTTTCCTCAGAGATACATTCATATAAACCCCACCCCCAAATGTATTGCGATTCGTTTAACATCAATCATTACAAATGTGTACAAGTGAATCATTACATATTTTTATTGATTTTCAACTGGCTCGGGATGCATTGTTACATCCCTACAAGTAATACCATACTAATTTGTGACAGTGGACATTGTAAACTGTGTCCCAATATGAGATAGTTGGATCTGGACTCTGTTTGATTTTTACGATTCAGTGGCTCCCAAGTAATTTGGCTGTAATTGGCCTTCTAATGGAGAATACAATTGTAGCACAAACACCAAGACAAACACCTCTTCAGTCAATCATTGGTTTGTATGAACACCACAACTCTGTGGCATTCATACAAACCAATGATTGACTGAAGAATAAACCTCCTCAACAGCAAGCTGCAAATGCATGATGTTTCCCGGAAGAACGATGAATGAAGACTTCTCCATATGGTGTCCTCGAGACAAGGATTATGACCACTCAGATAAATTCAGTCAAAGTTTCACCTCCATAGGCAGTGTGGACAGCCAAGACAAAGTTTTCTCAGGATATCCAGATATCTAGAGGGAAAACTCTTGAGGTCTTCCTGGATTAAAATACCTCGCATGTTATGCTACTGTTTCAGGGACATGCAGGAAAAAATAAACTAGAAGTGATGAGGCATTAGAGACTGTCTATGAGGCATATCAATCATATGCACATGTCTGGAAAATCTGTGGCCTGTAATCAGGAGCAGCCTGTTCGATAGTGCGGTGAAGAAGGAATTCGAGCTACATGACTTTGGATGGTACATTCCCAAACTATTCCAGAGGCCGATCAACCGCTCTACCAGGCCAGAAAAGAAAGCAGTGGATGTAATTGGTACAAAGTTGTTTGTGACAGCCAGACATAGGGAGGGGCTGTATCTGAGTTATGTTGCCCTTTGACCCGCAGCTAGAACGTGGTGACATCATTCCATCAGCTTGTTGAGTCATCGCTCTGTAAGACTAGAAGAGAGGGACTGAGCAGGGATGTCGAATACCCGAAAGTATTTCTTCAGTCTGGGAATGAGTATGTAGCGGTGTATTAGCATTGGGAGGAGGTCGAGAAGCTGGGAAAATACCCTTATATAGTCATGGGTACAGCAAGGCACTGGAATCCATGAGGAAATGACCATGTGCTGCTAGAGAAAATGCTATTGGTATCAATAAATCAGGCCGCCTCGGAGGAAATACAAGCCACCTGCAGAGCTATCTGCTTTCATTACCACTTCAGTGCAACAGTGAGGAATAATTATTTGTAATTGCAGTGATTACATGGGTTCCGCAAAGTTTTCCATTTGTGAGTTTCAGAGTGATAGGTTAGAAGGTAGAGAGACACAGGGACACCCGAGCATGCGCAGATGGGGTGGGGGAATGAAGATTTTCCACAACAGAACATAGATGAAAACAACTCAGCCACTCCAGGGGCTTGACTGTGGAGCAATAATGGGTGGAGTGGCATCTGTCACACCGATGATTCAGTACACTGGAACACATCCAAAATATACTACTGGTCAAAAGCTTGTAATAATTCAAAATGTTTTTGAAAGAAGTCTCTTACGCTCATCAAGGCTATTTGATACAGTATAATACAGCAAAACATATTGTGAAACATGATTACAACTTAAAAAATGTTTTCAATATATTTTAAACCACAATTGGTTCCTGTGATTTAGCCATTACTCTAGACTTCAATGTCACATGATACTTTAGAAATCATTCTAATATGCTGATTTAGTGCTCAAGATTGTTTTCAGCTTAATACTTTTGTGGAAACCATGATACACTACCAATCAATGTATCAAAAAATAGATGGATGGATGGATACTGTACATGATTCATCAGTGCATATTCTTCCAAAAAAAATCTGCTTCTGAAATAACTTTTGTTGTGACTGAATATCCTGAAATACCTCATAATAAAAAAGTAAAATGTGAAAAATGTCAACTTCAACATATCCACCCTAGCTCACACATGCACACATAAATAACAGCATACAGAGATGCATTACTGCAGAAATGGGGTCACAGGGTCCTCATGGAGATCGGGTCACATCCCATCCAGCATCAACGCTGCTCTGACTCAAACTGTGAAAGCCATAAATACCCTCGGCAGCACTTACTGCTTACTCAAACTCTCTAGATTCAGAAATACTACACACATTGTGCACACATAAACAGTGTATATTAGTCTTTTTAACAGCTGAGGTTTTTCATGCCTGCACACACACACACAGAGTTACATCTGTTTCATTCAGCTACGGGATGAGTGATAACTAAAATAACTTCATTCTACAAGAGTTTCTATAATTAGGGAACCCACGCCTCTTCAAAGGGCCTATTAATGTAGAACCAGCTGGAAAATGACATTGATTTGAAATAGAAAGAAATAAACGCTTGAAATCATTAATGTCAAAGGCCGTATGTGGAGTTATCCAAAGAGAGAGCTGAATATCTATTCTTGGAACGGTGTAGATGAGTCCAGTAAAAAAAAAAAATCAGGATGTACCATAACCTTAAAAGATTTAAAGAACAAAATGCACAGATTTGAGAAAGATATCTGTCACTTAATGCCAAGTCTAATTGTCAGTCCAGGATAATTTAGGCGTAACTTCTGCCGCATCCAATCACAGCTGACAAACTCACATTGTCATGTAAATGAGGCTGTTCCTCTGCATAAAAGAGCATCACCACTATTCATTTAAACAAGTTGTGCTACTGCCACATCAAAGAAAAAAAAAACAAAGAAAGTGATTAAAGTGCAAGTTAATTCCGTGCTTGTGGGTACAGCTGCCTGTTTGTCCGCAGTCACCATTGACAATGCTGAAGTTAATGTCATTCCCAAGGAGATCCACCCAAAAAATGATTTCTTCTTTCAAAATTATTTCTTCTCATCTCTGAGGTTACAGAAACCTTGTGAAATAGAAATGCACTTTAGAACAGAGTATTTATAATTGTACTTATACTTTAAAAGAATATACTTAAATGTGAACCAAAGGTAATGTTTTTGGACACTTAATCGCAAGCTATTTACAATTAAATGAAAATGTATTATAATTTAAATTTCTATTAAATTCAGTAAGTGGAACTTAGAAGTGCTATTTGATCCGCTTAAATAAGGCCAAAGTAGATTATTTATTGTCTTCGAAGTTAAGCACATGTAAAGTATATGATTATAATTTTTACCGTTATTTGATATCATTAAAGTTAGTAAGTTTTAAATGTACAAAATGTTAAAAATATTTAAATATGCAAATTCCAACAGAAATTACATTAAAGCATATTTTATCATAAATGACTGCAATAGTCATCACATCAAAATAAGTGTACTTCTTTAAAAGCATGACAAAAGATTATTAAAACATGTATTATGTATGCATGAAACAAAATGATTTAAAATGAGTTTGACATTATTACAAATTCCACTTTTTAAAAGAGTACGCCAGCCACTGTGTTTAACATAGACTTGAAAACTTTTTTAAAAAATCTTGTTGTATGTTAATTCTTGTATTTCTTGTATGTGCACAATTAAGTGCACATCTATTCCACAAAGGAAGACAATGTGAAGAGTGTGAAAAGCATCAGACTGGTTGATCTAATCTCGTGAAATGTCTGTGGGATTAAAGGTGTTAAAATTGAGAGAATATCAAATTCACAAACACCACTTCCTCTAATATCTCAGGTGTCTTATCTCTAGAGCAAGGTCACCATTGCTATTGCAGTCCTTCTGTGCCACCAACTCGGGTGACTTTCAATTCTCTTTACATAAACCTAAACCTACCATGATCGACCTAACAAAAATGGATGTACAGAAGATGATTATTGATTTTCTAACCAATTTTCATGACCTACATCTGCAAACAAACAACAACAACAACAACAACAAAAAACAGCACTTTTCAAAAGTGCTTTTTTAATTGGTTGTAACATTGTTTCCCATCACCCAATGGTGACCACTTATTAGACTATAAAGACATGTTTGGACAGCAACCTTTCAAAAAAAACATCAGTTTGGACAAGTATTCACAGAAAAAATTCTATGAACAAACTAAACCCAGTCACTAATTTTCATTCAAACACAGTTTTAGGGGAGAGAGATTGATCATTCGTTAAAATAGCTGAACAGGGATGTTGCCAAGATGGCCACAGAGTAGACCAGCTAGCTCATTCAAGTCCAGGCCAAGACCGAGAGCAGAAAAGGGGTGAATCCAAGTCAAGACTGAGCCTACATGCTCCCGAGTCCAAGACCAAGACATAACAATATGGTCTTGAAATTAAAACCTCTTTTAGACCAGGTCTTTACTCAAAAAATTTTTGTATCATGACAATCCTAAATTTCACAACAGGACAATCTGGTGTCTCACAGTACAATTTCAGACCCTTATTCAGTATCTTTTATTTGTTTCACTTGTATCTGTAGTTTATTGTGGCAGTAATTTCCATTTCACTTCATCCCTTCTAAGCATTTCCTGTGTTGCGCTCTTCTAGGTGTTTATTCCCTCAGCTTCCTGTTGCTCTGGTGTCAGCATGACTGTGCTCCTTTTCAGTGTCAGAACTAAATCTGACTGCTGAAATGTGCAGGATATGGCCCAGCCTTACCAATAGCAGATGGTCAGCTGTAAACAAGGTTTGGGGACAGAATCGGCAAACAAAACCAAGCTGACAGGCTTGTCTTCAGGCTGTTGCCAAGAAGACCGTCACTGAACTAATCTGAGGTCTCTCATTTGCTTTGGAAAAAGCCAGCTTTACTCTACAATGGCTGGGCAAGGTTTCACATGAAATTATCATCCATATCCCTTTGGATAATCAGGTTTCAAGACAACGAAACTTGTCCTTTCACGCAAGGCTGCAAAATGCAATGTCCTGTTTCCAGGAACATATAGTCCATTTTATCCCATTACATGAAGTGACACTATGTCTTTGCTGCAGTGATGTAAAAGCTTGATTATTTTACGAGTTTTAATATCTAGGGTGCATACCCAACTGCATTTTTAGGCTTAACAGCATGGCTGTTCTGCCACCGCTTGTGAAATAGAAGAACATTTTAGCATTCGTTTACTTATTACATAAATACTATACTTTAAAGAACAGAATTAAGTGCAAACTGGATGTTTCTGACACTCATTTGCAATTAGATACAAATGTACTATAAATTAATTTTATAATAAATGCCATAACTTGAATTTATAAGCACTTTGAAGTAAGCAGGATCTTTAGATGAAATATTACAATATTGTCTTTGAAATATGGCTGAAATGTAATGCCGAATGTACTAACAAGCAATTATGGTCAAATAAAATTGAATGGCATTTCTATTAAAACTTGTATGTCAAGTGTTTAAATACTTCTATGATTGCAAATTTGTAATGCTGAAGTTGAAATTCAGCACATTTAAAATGTATTTACTTGAAATGCAATATTAAATAACACACTACATTTATTACTTTACATGTACTTTATGTGCTTCAGTAGTAGACAACACATAAAAAGTATATTTCTTTAAAGCACAACAAAAGATTATTAAAACTTTGATTTCAAATGCACTACAAAGTAAAACTTTTAATTTGACATTGTCAGTGTACTTTTTAAAACTGTACTTAACTGTCTTAAATATGTAGTCATGAAAATGTACTCTATTTACACTTAAGTGGCCTTTTATTTAATTAAAATTATATTTTTTATTTAGAATTTTAAGATACGAGTCCACCACAAGCGCACATCCAATACAATTAAGCACACTTCTTTTATACCATGACGCTATATAAAAACATGTATCATCTCTTGAAAATTGTATTCATAAAAATCAACAGCATGCAGTCTCATACATATTGGAAACTGTACTGTGCTGGGAAGTGCATTGTTCCTGT
Organism: Sinocyclocheilus rhinocerous; assembly: GCF_001515625.1. Lineage (NCBI taxonomy): Eukaryota > Metazoa > Chordata > Actinopteri > Cypriniformes > Cyprinidae > Sinocyclocheilus > Sinocyclocheilus rhinocerous. The sequence continues at coordinate 852,827 of NW_015666483.1, forward strand.
ACCAATCCCCAACAGCAAAACACATTTAATATTAATACTGTTTTAGTTGGCCCTAATAAGTAGGAATGTCCCTTGGAAAGTTAACTTTAATAATTCCCAAGTGAAATTCTCTTATTTCATGTTGCATCCCACATTTGGTCCAATTTAGCCGCCCTGGTCTCTGTCATGTGGTCATGATGTCACTGCACAAGCAGGCGGTTCGGTTTTGTGGTTGCAGAGGTCATAGTCACATTCCATGTCACCCATTTTATGCCTGGTGATGATGTGTTTCGATACTAATGCTAACAGCAGATTAGTATTCATTTTTATTTTTTTTCACTGGAGTCACAAGAGACAAGGAGGATTCTTGCTAATGGTTATTTCTGATTAGGAGGACACTCGAATCTTTTCAGACAGCCATTAAAAAGCCCGTCTGGTCTTTGGGGAGACAGTTAGCTCCTTGAGCTGAAGTGCTTGGTCTGAATAATACGAGTGTTATTTATCTCAATCAGAAGAATACGAGAGCTGTCTTGCAAGGTCAGTACCCTACAAGCGCAAAACAATCAAGCCAGTCACGTTAACCATTTGCTTTTCCTTCAGGCAATAGTATGCCGGTCTCTCTCGGCTATGGCTTTCAATAGACAATTGATATCTAAAAGAGCGATTTTAGGCCGGTTCACAGCAAGAATGATAACTATAAAGATAACTATAATGACAGAATCCACATCAATGCACATAGCATTCTGTTTATTATAAGCATGTGCTACAGTTACGTGTCTGCCACTTTAAATGTTCAAGCTCTTTAAAAGTCAGTTGATTCTGATTGGCTATCATTCATCAGATTAAAAAAAATAATTCTGAAAGTGTTCTTTTATGTCATTATTTTTACAGCTGTGATGTGGGCTTAAAGGGATTGTTCACAAAGGTCCAGCTTCTAAAGGGCTACTCCACCCAAAAATGAGACATTTCTCATTAATTTCTCAACCTCATGCCATCCCAGATGTATATGTCTTTCTTTCTTCTGTGGAACACAAGAGATTTTTAGAGAAATAATCTATCTCTTTGAGTCCATATAATGCAATGCCCTTCAAAGTTGACACTTAAACCACGCGAAGAGAATACAGTAGTAATTTATTTGACCCCCGTTGATGAATAAATGAAGTGAATTTATGTATTTATGTAGGTGTATGTGAGAAAAATTTATATTTGAATTATTTAACCCATAAAACATCACTTCTGGCCAACCTATCATGTTGTAAAAGTCAGTAGTTGTGAAATCAATTCTTTATCAATTCTTGTTCGACTTTTACAATGTTTACATCACATGTAAACACATTGTAAAAGTCGAACAAGAATTGATGTGCAAAGAAAACTGCCAATTTTGTGTGCGTTTACAGTGCACAAGACATTGATTCATCAGATGGGGTAATAAGGATTACCGTTGTGTTTGTTTTGTGTGGTTTTTGGAGTGTCAACTTTGAGAGAGCTAACCACTTGCTTTATATGTATTATTTTTCTAAAAAGCTCTGTGTTCCACAGAGAAAAGCAAGTCATATACATAAGGGATGGCATGAGAGTGACAAAATGATGAGAGAATTTTCAGTTTTGGGTGGAGTAACTGAGCTAAATATTGATGTTAATTTTGGGCCGATAACTTGAACATGCTCAGCAGGTCCCACTTAGTTTGATGGCATAAAAAAGCAGTATAATTCAGCAGCACTCTAGCAGGATGCCAAATATAGTTCCGCATCTGCCTGAAGGAGGTGGCAGATGATGGAGGCCACTATTATACAACAGATTCTTCGCACCTGGACAACGAAGGCTTTACACCCACAGTACAGGTTCCAGTTGTCGTCCATGTTGTCATTTACTAGGTGAAGTCAAGCTACTCTGACATTTTCCTTATTGAAGTGTAGAATTGTGCCACCTGCTCTTATCCACATGCAATTAGACCCTTCAGTAGGAGGGCAGCGAACCTGTTTGCATCAGTGTTGCCAAGACCAACTGTCATGCAGATAACAAATCTCAGCTGTCTATATACAAATACATCCTCACAATGGTTTCAAAAAGTTCCAAGAATGGTGTTCAGCTGTCAGTGCTTAGAGTTGTATGTTGTATCTGTTGTTCCTTGACATCTATTAAAACAATCAAATCATATAAGCACATGAGCGAAAGTTTATAAATAGCTAATATAAAATAACATGCTGTAAAAATATATTGTTCATTGTTAGTTCCCGCTTTTTAAAGCATTAACTGATGTCAACATATGAGAGTTCATTGTAAAGAGTTACCAAAATGTTATACTATTTTGTCTAAATAAAAAATATAAAACACTAACAATTAAAATCAGTGAATTTAGGTAACAAAATTACAATGTACAGTATGAAAAATGGATATTCATGAATTTAACAGTGATAATTTATTAATGTTTTTAACTTTAAGTGTTTTTACTATTCTTCTATTACTGGATCTGAGCGCTGCGTTCGATACAGTAGATCACTGCACTCTTATAAAAAGATTAAATATTGAGGTTGGCATTTGTAATACTGCATTAGATTGGTTTGCATCATATCTCACAAATAGGAGTTTTTCTGTGGAAATTGGTGAATTTTCATCAAGCTCAGTTGTCATAACTTGTGGGGTACCCCAGGGCTCTATTCTGGGTCCAATTTTATTCTCCTTGTCGAAACAAGTTTCTGTTATAAAGATTATGAAGATGCGAAGTAATTAATGACATAATGATCATTTTTGAATGAGCTATCCCTTTAAAAAAAAGAAATCCAAAACAGCAACCGGTTTATAATATCTTTAGTATATGGTTCTGAAGAATTGGAGTTGTTGTCCTCTTGTCTTCTTTAGCAGGCCAGTTAATGCATCAGGAGGGAGGTGGCAGCTCACAGAAACGTTGTGTTCTTCTCCTCTTGGAGGTGACTGTAAAAAGCTCCAGGAAGAAGGCGTGAAAGCCTCCAGAACAAGCTCGGCTCCATATGGGAAGCGAGAGCTCCAAGACAAGCTCTTGCAGAGTGACATTTAGCCAAGAAGTGCATGTGAAAGCATGACCACTGAACTTCTGTGCTGGATTCCAAATGCCAATGTGTCCATTTATTGTGCAGACGCTCAGCCGATGCAAAGAGAGTAAAACTGAAATGTATCAAGTGCAAACAGCCACTGGAACCTGTGGCCAGACTATATAATGGCTGGTTGACATTTAAGCATGAAAGGTTAGGGGAAAAAAACTTTGCAAACAGGATTTTTTTTTTTTAAATAATAAAGTCACAGTTGTATTGCACATGCTCTTGACTATTTAGAAAAGTAAACGATTATTGCCTCCACACCAGTCTCTACTTGGTGCTAATAATTTCATCTCTTTGCACACTTTTTTTTAATCAGAATGGCCAAACTGAAGCACTGGCCCTTACAAAAACATAATTACAGTGTTTGCTTATTGCTGCTTGAGTTCCACTTCAAAAAATGTTTCCAAACCACACCATCTGCAGGACTCTACTGCATGACAGACATTTGTCATCTCATTCTCAGCTGCTTTCCAAAACAATTCACTGGATGATAAACATGTACAGCCATTTTTTCAGTAACTGTGTCACTGTTAATTAATCTAAAGTGGACATTGTTTTGAGTTGTTTTGTCTGGTAATTTTAGTGGGTGTATAGACGACATGAAAGAGATCCACGCCCTTGCATATCTGTTTAAGATTCAAGGTCTTAAAAAAGAAAAAAGAAAAAAAACTTCAGCCCTCCCTCATATTGTGTATGCAAATTATTAGGAAAATAAACATTAAGGAAATTAAATATATCGGGCAATATTTGATATTTAATTGTGCATGCTTATTTCCTCTATTTTACATTTAGATTACATTCGCCATCATCTAAAACTCATCTAAAGTGAATATTCAAAAACACTAATAATTAAAATAATCTTTCTCAAATCTCAAAATATCATGATGCATAAATTCATGTACAGCATTTAAAAATATTTTTAGTGCTTGATTTTATTTTATTTTATTATTTTATTTTGAATTTACCTGTACAAAATATAATAAATATATATTTTAATGTCAGCCATTTAAAGGTTATTGGCCATAACATGAAAATAATTACCTGTATCTACTACACTCATAATTTCATAAAAATAAGGAGGGGCCCCTCAAAGGTGCGGATTCCCACCAGCTATTTGGGGGCCTGAATGCTGAATAGCTACTCTGAAAGTGCAAGCCAGCTTCACTGTCCATTTTTGTGAATCATTCATATAGCATTGTTTGAAGGCATATTTGTAAAGGAAATGATCAATGCTCTCTGAACAATGACTTCTCTGACAGATTCCATGATAAACGAAAGTCATCATCAGTCAACTGCAGTCTGCAGCTTTCCTATACTCTTCTGATAATAGCATTCATCTATACTGCTGACAAAACGCCTGAATCATTTAGCTCGATGGCACATAAAACTCTGTTATTAGCAGCAAAACACTAATCAAACAAGGCAGGTTATAGTTTCATAATGCGTGCAGTGTGTGACATGCAGTCTACAGGCCTTTTGAATTAACCAGGCCCATTGGGCCTTTCACCACCAAGAATATTTAACTGCACCGTACAATAACTGCACAATCTAACCACAGCCAGCCATCCACACATGCCTGTCTTCAGCTCCAAGGCCTGATAAACCATTTCTACACCAAAGCAGAGAAATACTATAAAACAAACCAAGGCAACACTCTGAATAATGTTGTTATAGTCTAAAAAGGTGAAGAGACAACAACACCTGGATGAGGTGTAAAAAGGCAATCATGAGGTGCAATGGTTTACAATATAAACCTAAAAGAAATGCTGTCGATTACCACTGAAAATAATTTTGTGAACATTTTATTTACAGTCATACTCAGTATATGGGGCAAGGCATTTTGGAGGCTACACTAATGATATAAGCAGAAATATGCTGTTCATATTTTGTTGCAGGACTAGCCTAATCAATTAATTCATCCATAGGCAACTGTTATTTTAACTGTAAAATCAAAATCATTCTTAAAGAAGAGGGACTACTTTTCTAATTGGATTAATTTTTGGTTATGCATTACCTTTTTATTTTATATCTTTTTCTTTACATCCTGATTCCAGAAATAAATAACTTTTATGAGCCAGTTCTTAAGTTGTTCAAAAATAACACTGAAATCAGTCTGAAAGACTGCACTGTATAATTCACATCCTTAGCAGAGAAAGATTATTTCTTTCATATGTTAGAAAATAAATCAATACAAATAAAATAAACGCTGAAATTGAAATATACCAAATGAATCTGAATCACATTGCATCAAAAGCTTGTGAATCACCAATTGAATCTGGAAATCTGTACTGATACCCAACCTACTAGTTTAATTTTAACATGCATGATGATTAAATCTTTCAAATAGTGAGTACATTAACATTTATTTTGGTGCAAAAAAAAAGAAAAAAAAAAAGATTTAATATTATCTATAGTACCTGGTTTAAATTAATTTTATTTTTCCATTGCCAAAGTGTAAATCTAACAAACTAGTTAGTTTAGTGGAGTTTGATTAAATTTTTTTTTCTCTAAAATCAGAATGTTTTAAGAATTCTTGAATATTTCAACTGGAAAATAAGACTAAATTACTGGTACTGAAAATCTTTGCTGGGGTGTATTTACAGGATCAATGGCAAGATTTGAGCTTTCATCAGCCTCTCAAATGTCATTGCATTCGCTGGCCTGCGATCTTTTTCAATAGACACTGAAAGGACCATCTGTGTGGACAGTGCGGCCATGACTGTCCAGATGTCCACTAGTGAGTGGGCTGATAGCACAGCAGCAGGGGTCATTTCCACTTCATCAATGAAACACACAAAAGAAACGTCACTGGGAAACATTGAGGTGGAACTGGCAGATGCAGCTGCGAGTAAGAGAAAAGAAACAACAAAGGATGATCAGAAATAGCCTGATGCTTCAGTCAACCCACTCACCCCTCTACCAGCTCCACTGAAACTACATAAATCCAGCACAGAGCACATCTGTCCACTAACTACATTAACGTTTTACAATCACCTCAGTGCAAAAAGGAACAATACCCACAGGAGGTTTGATTAAGTCACAGCTGTCACACATCATAAAACTCTTAAATTGGCAGCCGTGTTGCTTTGGTGTTGTAAAGCCCACACATTTAAGACCTCGTAAAAACAGACTGCAAAATGAATGATTGAGCAAATTGTACAACTTTATGTACAAACACAAATAGCACCAGAAGTACCAGCTATTTTCGGCCATCTTTGAGTGCTGGAGGTCTGTTATTTCTTACAATTAGAGACTGAATCATCTCTACCCCTTTGTGATCATGATAATATGATCAAACTTCAGACATGATCACAAAAAACAAGATTGTGGGTGACAGAACAAGGTATCATTCTAACAACAAATTTGGTACAGGAAATAGCCAAGACAAATCCTGAGCCTCTTAAGAACACTGAGTCACATCCACATCCGTTTTCTTGCAGTATCGTTTTAAAGTTTTAAACTTTATCATGGACATATCATGGAAAACAGGATTTTTCTTGCACTTTTGAAATAAGTCATAGACTTCCCTTAAGGACAAAATAGGTGCTTAATTGTATTGAATGTGCATTTTAGTTTACTTCAAATCTTAAAAGTATATGTTTAAAAAAACTGTACTTGCAGGTAATATAATATTAATGAAATAAAAGGCCACTTGCGTACATTTTCATGACTGTTCTTAAACACACTTAAGTATACTTTTAAAAAGTGCACTTTGTAATAATGTCAAATGAAACGTTTTACTTATTTTATTAAATATATTTTAAATTGTTTAATAATCTTTGTTGTCCTTTAAAGTACACTTGTGAAGTACTTGAATTTATTTTTAGCTTGCAACTTCATCATTACAAATATATTTAAATACATGACATACAAGTGTCAATAGAATTTACCTTAATAAATATCTTAAAACCACTCAAAAGATCATCTAATGGCATTTATCAATTTCAACTATAATACATTTTCATTACAATTAACATGCAATTAAGTCAAGTAAATCCAAAAACATTTAGACATCAGTTAGCACTTAAGTATATTGTGTCCATAATAATAGAAGTCTTTTTTTAAAAATATGCTTACGTTTACTTCAAATGGGATACTATATAGACATACTTCAATATTCACAATTAAATGCATATCAAAGCCTATTCAGTAAGTTGGTCCATCCTGATAAATGACAAGTGTGAACTATTCAAAGTTAACCAATCAAAAAATAGCTACTTTACCTTTAAGAAGTTGTAGGTACAGTGCCAAAACAGAAAATGGTCATTTAAAACCAAATTCTGTTTTGGTGCATGAAATCTTTACAAATATCTTATACTGTCTGAAAAGCAAAAGAAACAAAGCAGAATCTCAAAATGGAGGAAATTCCATATAGTGACTGCATTGAGTACTATTCACTGACAAGAGCTTGTGCTAGTGGCCCTCTGAGGATTTCACCAGCGTCAGCAATTGAAACTGCATAGCCCAAATGACAAACAAACACAATTTGTACCACCATTTCACACCGAATACTGACTAGCCATCTGTCAGAGGGAGAAAACAACATGTTGAAGCCACAGATGACTTGGCTTGTGGTTGCAGCCCATGTGTACTAGCCAGCTATTAGGAAAAACAGGATGCAATGCATATGGATTACATTGGTGAAAACCGTCTTTCCTCTGAATATATAAGGGATCACTTTTAGTGAAGAGCTGAGGATGGTCCTTCCTCAGGGAGGAGATGCTAATATGCGAGTCAGCAGACTGTTTCTACTAGGGCTTGACACAGATTTGTTTCTTGGTCACCAGCACAGTAGTCACACTATAAGCTTAGCAGTGGGAGTTTTGTCCCAAAAATTGCTTCCCAAGGACCTCTCACTAATTCTGGACGCATTCTGTGAGCTTTGAAATAGATTAAGGGTAAAAGTGTTTTGTCAAGACTGGATAACTGTATATATTATCAGGTGTGCTAATAAAGTCAAGAAAAGCTAAATGCTAAATCACTGGTCACTGAGATTTTTGCTAATAAGGGCTTTTTTTTCTTTAGAGCTCACTCTAAAAAGGACAATTCTGACATCATTTACTCACCATTATGTCATTCAAACCTGTATTTATTTCATTATCCTATGGAACATAAACAAATACAATGTCCACACAACGAAAGTAAATTGAGCCAATAAACACGTATATATTTTTTTCAACAACTTTTGTGTTCCACAGAAGAAAGAAAGTTACATTTATAATAAATGCAATTAGCTGAATTTTAGAGAGATTTTTTGACCCACACAAGTATTACATCTTTATATGTAATTTTTATAAAACCACAATACACTTTATGGTCTGAAACGTGTATGTCATATATATTTAAATATATTTGTAATTACACATTTGTAATGATCGCAATTTAATATGTAACATACATTAATTTTAAATGTAATACTGTATAACACGTTACCATTATTCAGCAGTAACATTTGTTCCATAAAATTATAATCAAGATGTGTTTAGTATGTTAGTCAACATATCAAAAGTTTACTTTAAAGCATGACAAAAGATATAAAATGTACTTTAAAATAAAACTGACAAACTAGCAAATTTTTATATTATTACAAAGTGCACTTTTTAAAGGTGTACTCACAGTAAGTGTTTTAAGAAACATAAGGTATACTCTTTTTAAAGTAAACTAAGTGGTCTTTTATTTCATTCATATTATATTATCTACAAGTATAGTATACTTGTAAGATTCAAATGTGCATTTAATACAATTAAGCACCGTAAATGAAGACAGAACATGCTTTTTGGTCAAACTATTCCTTTAAGACATTATGACATTTTGATCAAACTGTACTTTTGTCCCTCACAGCCTAATTTTCATTCACCTCACATTACATATAGCTTCTACACTGACTAAGGTCTGTTGCATTGCTGTGTCATATGCTTGCATAACCCTTAGAAAACTGTCTGACCGTGAACCACTAGAAAAACAAACATGACATTGAGATACACTGAGGTTAGGTTAAATTATGCAAGGATATTAGACAGCCTGATACAACTAAAACTCAAATGAGCTATGACACTGCCTTCGAGTTGATTCTTAGTGGGGGTAGTGCATGAGTGACATTTTTTCCTGACTTTACTCCTGTCCCGACTGACAGGAACATGTATATTTCAAAAAAGCATAGCTGTGAGCAAGTGCTGAGCCTGGAAAAGCACAGAAAGAGATTGAAAATGAAAATAAATGTGCCATGTGTGTGAATGGAAACAGAAAGAGAGACGGGCCGAGATGGTGAATGAGAGAGAGAGAGAGAAACAGGTGGGAAAACTCTTTGTATGCCAGCCAACCAAGGCTATTCATCAGGGTTTTTTGGAAAAACCTCTCCTTATGTGTGCTGCCCTAACATTAATTGCAAAATTCCTCAGAGCTTCAGATCAAGTTGATTGGTTTATTTTGAAGATCTGTTGATTTGTATGTGATACTTATTTTATCCAAAAAGGCTTAAAGTGTTTTCAGGAATGTATCATAATGTTACATATTCAGTAGTGTCTGGTGTTGGCAAGGATAGGCCTATACTTTAATGGCATATCTATTGACACTCATGTGTCATGTAGTCAAATACATTTGTAATTACACATTTGTAATAGGGTTGTGACAGTGAGGAAATTTTCCCACCGGTTAATCGACGCGTGACAACACCGGTAATACCGGTATCACCGTGGGGCGTTCCCTCTTTTCCTCGCTTTCCTTCGCTTTTAAATTAACACCGGTATCACCGTCAGCACCGTCTATCGCGGTAAGCCTAATTTGTAATGATGTAATGATGATGCTGCAACTTTGTACATGTAAAAATATTTACTTTAAATAAACAAGTACTTTACATGTGCTTTGATATGTTAGTCAACATCAAAACAACAGTACTTTAAATCACAACAGAAACTTACTAAAACATAATGATTTAAAATGTACTTTAAAGTAAAACTTTAGTTAGTGTGATATGCACCCTCGGTAACACTTTATTTTAAGGTGTCCTTACACGTTACATGTACTTACTATAATAACAATTAATTATGCATAACTACATGCAAGTAACCCTAAGCCAAACCCTAACCATATAGTTAATTAATATTACTCGGTACTTCAATGCATAATTAATTACACTGTAACAAGGACACTTTAAAATAAAGTGTAACCGCACCCTCTTTAAGTACACTAAAGTGGCCCTTTATTTCTATAATATTATATTATTTGAAAGTATAGTTGTTGTTTTTTTATATATAAATATGGTCCCACTTTATATTGGGTGGCCTTAACTACTATGTACTTAAAAAAATAAGTACAATGTACTTATGGTGTTCATATTGTTTTGCAAAACACTTTTGCTGCTATTGAGGTGGGATACGGGTAAGGCTAGGGACAGGTTTGGTGGTATGGGTAGGTTTAAGGTTGGTTTAAGGTGTAAGGGATGGGTCCACAGTGTTAATTACAGATGTTATTACATTCAGGTATTTTTACAATGTAAAAACACAATGAATGCATTGTACCAAACGATTAATTTAAATGTAAGTACGTAGTAGTTAAGGCCACCTAATATAAAATATAAGATTTGAAATACACTAGAAGTACAGCATATATAGAATTGGTGTTTATTACAAAGAAGGGAAGAGGGCATTTTCTGTTTAAATCTAGATATTTTGGTTTCAATCTCAATCAAAAATGTCCATTTTGGTGCATCACTATTAAATACCCCAATAAAAACCCCTGTTGAGCACATACCTCAATTCTGATTTTAACCATGCACTACTATGATGTTCATGTGTTTCTGGGGCACTGAAATCTCAGAAATATGTCACCAGTGCCGTCAGTAGGAGTTGGAGAGATTCACACTCCATTCTGTCCAACTCTGCGCTGTGATCACAGGCCAGCGCTGATGCCATTCTTGTGAAACTGCCTCCATCATCAGGGGCAAATCCTGTTATCCATGCAAAACACCCACAGAAGCTTCCAGACCGTTCCTAAGGGAAAATGGATCTGGATGTACTTGACTACTAATCTCAGGCCCTGTAGGTCTAAAAACTGGGTTAAATGAAACATCCTTACTTTTCAGGACTGGATTATTCATGACGTTTCTCATCACAAGAGGGATTTGTTATAGGATCCACACATGGACACATGGGTTAGAGTACGTCAAACAGCAATTTGCTTTGGTTATTTGTTGGTTTGCTGTGTGATTTTGACTTTAAGTAGAAGAAAAGTCAAGAACAGAAACACGCAACATCAAAAGCAAGATTATATTAAATATGAGTTTTCTTGACAGGCTGCAAAATATAAGAAGGCGCATAAAACCTGGACGAAAACCAGTTGAGAAGAACTGTGCATGTCCAGGGCAATCCTTGGTTATTTTTATCATTAGGTATACTTTTATCTAGAAAGGTGATCAGAGATTTAATCCAAATTGAGAAATAAATGCAGCATCCCTCTTCCATTTTCAATTACTGTCCCAGTTGCCTCAGCTAAATTTAGCAAGGACAGTTATCTAGACTCCTGTAGCTGCATCAATCACAGATCTTAAAGGGGTCATACGACGTTGCTAAAAAAGAACATTATTTTGTGTATTTGGTGTAATGAAATGTGTTCATGTGGTTTAAGGTTCAAAAAACACATTTTCCACATACTGTACATTATTGTTTCTCCTCTATGCCCCGCCTTTCTGAAACGCGTCGATTTTTACAAAGCTCATCGGTCTGAAAAGCGAGGTGTGGTCTGATTGGCCAGCTATCCAGTGCGTTGTGATTGGCCGAATACCTCAAGCGTGTGATGGAAATGTTATGCCCCTTACCATATTGTGATGCCGTGTCCCGGCACGACGAGACAAAAACAATAAAACCCATTACAAACTAGGCTTTTTTAGCATCCAGTGGGGACATAATTACGGATTATAATGACTTATACTGTCTTTTTACGCGTTGCGTTGCATAAACATAAAACCATGTCTGCATTTGTGATCAGAGAAACGACAAACAACAAGCGCTACTCTACACTGCCCAAAAAACTCGCTTTAAATATAAAAAAAATAAAATA
>NW_015666483.1:866290-872617 GCF_001515625.1 Sinocyclocheilus rhinocerous
GATTCGGTGATCCACAGCACTAAGTTGATGTATTTCCTCAGTGACCAGCACAGATCAGCTCTAGGCATGATGAAGCGGATATCGTCCTCTTTTGGAAGACCAAACAAAGCAGTTTCGCTTTCACAACTAAACACACAGCGTCTCCATGACATGGCGGCAGCGGCAACAACAATACTACAGCGAGAATAAAAGTTACGCCTTCTTTCTTTGCGTGAACATTTGGGTGGCGTTATGCAAATCTTCCCACACAGTGATGTAGACATGTGGGGGCGTGTTTGAACGAGGCGTTTTAGGAGGGCGTGGACGAGTCTTAACTTTTATTAAGAATATCTCTTTGGGTTTGAGACTTTAGTCTTTGCAACTTTAGGGATCTTATCTATTCACGAACAGCTTGTAACACTCCAAAGAGAAAGGAAAACTTGAAATCGCATCATATGACCCCTTTTAACTCTTGGAATGAAGGCGAGACATCCACTGTGGTGTTTTTATTCCTGGACAAGGAAAGGCTTCAACATTGGCAGAACTTTTCTTGTTCAAACAATTCATAGAAACACTGCTGGCTTTCATGGAGATGGAAAAACGTGAACAAAAGAATAAGTAACGTATCTATTGAGCCTTATGAAAAGGAACGAGGAAGTCCTGGTTTATATAACATCATGCTGGTTCAATGTGTCACCAAAAGGAAGGTTAACACTCTCATTTGAGAAAAACCTGTCTCATTCTGTTACCCCATTAAAGACAGACAAAAAGAACCTAGTATCTATTTTGTGCAGATCTTACACTGGCTTAGTTTCTGACATGCTTGTTAACAGCTCTGCAGGCTAGAGGAATACATTTAAAGGCCCATCATCAAAAAAATGCTCATTAATTATTAATCTATAATTATTATTAATCTATTATCAAAATTAATCAAATCGTTGCAAAGCAACTTTACAGAAAATTACGTTTCTACAATATTTAGTGGTAGCTTATCAGTGGTGACTGTCAGTTTATGTACATATGGCAGAAATGTACGGAAAAATCAATTAAAGACGTAATCAAACAGACGATGAACACTATTAACAGCAATTATTATATGATGCAATCAAACTTATTGCAAAACTATTATGTTACATTAACTATTATGTTATTAACTATTCCACACTGAGGTAGTTACATATTTGTTTATGCCAGTCAAATTAGATCAACTTAGAGTTATTCATTTAATTACAAATACTAATAAAGAATTAATTTACACATTTACACTTTTTTATTTCCATTTTTTTGTAGGCATATCATCAACAATGTGATGTGGTGCAACTAACATTTAAAAAAATCTTTGACCTCTTTATGACAAGGAAAGGTTAGCTTATTAAACGGCATGTTGTGCAACTCCCCTCAAACATTAATAATATTTATGAATTAATTAATGGTATTTGTAAAAAAAAAAAAAAGCCTTTTATTTTTTTATTTAAACAAATGTAAAACTTTTTGGGGAAAATGATGCATTCATGGTGTAAACATGGTGTAAAAGAAAATATGTTTTTACTTTTAGACACACTTAAGACATTTTGAGAGTCATTAAAGTTTTTTTTTACGTTTTAAAGTTTTTCGCACATACTACATTTTTGAAAAATATTTCCTTTACTTTTATTTGTCAGTGCCCCTTATACTTATGCTGTGTCAGAGAATCCATTTCATTTCAATGAGGATGGTGCATCATAAGGACATTCTAAAAAATGCAATGGTCTGCAAAATTGAAACCACAAATAATTTAACTTTGGCTGCAACCTTGGAAAAAAAGACCACATTGTGTATATTTATGGCTGAGGTCAGCATCTGATATGTTTTTGGTAATTATTTAAAAAAAAGTCCAAATAGCATTCTTTACCAAACACCAATTCATGACCAAGAAAGGAGACAGGAAACAGCAAACACAGGTGGAATGTACCAAGCTCCATTCCGACTGATTGATGCCTGCAGGGTATTAAAATTCCACTGCGGCAATCCGGTTACCCCCACCAGAGCAGAAAAGAGATCCCTTGCCAGGAATGACGTGGCCTGGTGCAGTTTTGTCTCCCTGCTAAAGCCCTTTAGTACTGCCACCAAAAGTCAGTGCAAAATAATCAGCCATTCATGATTGGACACTGGGTGGGTTATCTGCTGGGCTTTAAGTTGTACTCGGTACAAGAGACAGAACAAACAGTGATGAATCAGGCAAGGCAGATTTACTGTCTGGGTGCAGTTGTTGTTTTTATATCCGGCCAGAAAGAATGGATCAGAGCGGTAACTCTATGGCCTGTACCCATCAATCCCCCTCCCCCCCCGTGCCCCCTCTACCTCATCCATTTAGGCAGTGTGCTTACCTCAGCAAAACTCAGCTTGAGCTACAATCCACAATCGTTCTTATATCAGCAGATCGTACTCTCTCAGTTTCCCTTTCCCCTCCTAAATCTTCATCTTAGGTTCCAAATCTCTTAGCTTAACTTCCCTATCATCCATTTTTTCAAGCTTGGGTTATCACTTCTTTCTCAAGTTCTCAACTGTAAAATGTTTCCATAATCAGCAGGAAGGGCAACAGCCACAGGAATAGAAACACAAAGACTATCAATCTCCAGCTGCAGAGGCACTATTGCTTCTAAGCCATTGCCTCTGCTAAAGAATCAATTGTGTTTACATTATTTCAGTTAAACTGCATATATTGGCTTTTTTAATAGGTTTACACTGTCATTTAAATGTTTGGGTCACTTTTTTGTTGAAGTTAAAGTGCCCCTATTATGGGTTATGAAAGGCTCATATTTTGGTTTTGGGAGTCCCCAACAACAGGTTGACATGCATGCAAGGTCAAAAACACTTTCATTGTCTTATAATATGCATTTATTTTTACCTTATTTGCTCAACGACTCCTAAACGATTCGCTCAACTATTCATTTTTCCAAACCCCGCCTCCTTTGCGTGACGCTAATCTGCGGTGATTGGTCTGATTGGTCTCATTTTCATTTCATCATGAGCCTGTAATGCCTGATAAAGCAGTGTTTGTAAGCACAGTGCCTCAGAAACTTAGCAAGGACATCATTAAAATAATCCATGTGACATCAGGGGTTCAACCGTAATTAAAACCGGAAACTTTATTCAACAATTTGTCTCCTCTGCGTCACACTATAGCTCCATTTTTGAGAGTATCACGTACGCAAACAATGTATGCTGTTCTGTGTCAGCAGCACTGTACTGTAGATTAAATAAACAGTTTATGTTTTGATCTGTACGTAAACAATGTATCCGCGTACATACGTTGCATATGTTGTTTACGTATGTGATACTCTCCAAAATGGCTCTATAGAGTGACGCGGAGGAGACGAATTGTTGAAAAAAAGTCATTATTTTTCTTTTCTTTTCTTTTCGCACAAAAAGTATTCTTGTTGTCTATGGGAGGGTCAGAGAGCTCTCGGAATTCATCAAAAATATCTTAATTTGTGTTCCGAAGATGAATGAAGGTCTTACAGGTTTGGAACGTCATGAGGGTGAGTAATTAATGACAGAATTTTCATTTTTGGGTGAACTATCCCTTTAATACTTTTATTCAGCACAGATCCGTTAAATTGATCAATAGCAAACGTAAAGACATTTATAATGGTACAAAAGATTTCTTTTTTAAATAAATAGACTAAACCTTACAACACTTACACATGTCCATTCTGTAAAGTATTTTCAGTGCTATATTATGGCAGTCTACATATTCCTTACAACTGCAAACTTACTAGGCAAATAAACGACTGACTTTGATTAAGATTCTGTGTGCTACCCAGAATTGTTATGGATATTGTATTACATGCAAAAATAGATATAAAAATAAATGTTGAAAATTATTGCTGAAAATGTCATTTTGAAAGTATTAAATAGTTACATTATTTTCATTAAACTCAGAAAATCAGAATCTATTTGAAAAATGAGGGAAAACATGGGAGGTATAAATAAATAATATTAATAAAAAATAAGCAAGCATTTAAAAACACAGCAATGTAAAACACAGTACTGTCTGTCTGGTTATGATTGTACATCTCAAATTTTTTAGCATTTCCATTTTGGTTCTTTATACATAATTTATGAAGCACTGGACAACAGAGTGATTATGGTTGAAAGTCAGTGATAAAAGTAGGAATATCCTACATCCAAATTCAGTATTAATTTATGATTTTATTTCAGTTTAAGTGCCTAAAGCACTACTAAGAGCATTTTAATACTCATTTATGCATATTCATGTTTCTGTGACACTTAAATACTGATCGGCTCAATTAGGTTACAGGCAGCTTTCTGGATCAATAATTTCAGCTGAGGCTTTCTGAACGCGCTTCAACATTTGCCCTGCTGCACTATGGGTGTGGGGAAATAAATCTGTCCCCAATTCCCTAATCCCCTGTCACAGAATATCTCCTATTCTGCTTAAATATAACATCAAGCAGACCAAAACTAGTAGTACAAATCACTTGAGGTACAGCCATGTGGTTAAACTATCCCTGAATTTAAAAAAAATATATTGCCTGATCTGAACCCATTTCATTATAATTTGGGTGAAATGACATAAAAAGGGTTCTCACTAGCATCTAATGTTTTAATAAGGACTAGGCTAATTCCCCCGGAAGCTCCAAAGAACCTGACCTAAATGGTAAAATTACTCATATGCATTTTGCGTGTGTTTTTTTTAACTGTGTCATTCCTGCATATGTGGGGACTTGTGTAACTCTGTGTCCCTAATTCTCTGAGACCGATACAGATTAGAGTGTTCAGGGATTTGGACTTCTTTCAATGGCAGGTACAGAGCCTATCGGAGCCAACAGGTAGTGTCCAAAACTGACCAAATGACTGCCATTGGTCTAAATATACTTGTGTACTGATTCCAATGTTATGGTTGCTATCTTGTCCCTCCAGGCTGGGAGCCTGTCTGGCCGCCTGTTTGTTTGAATACACAGCCTGCCTGCCAAAATGTGCCCTTTAGACAAATTGTGCCCTCTCAACATGGTGAGCAAGTCCAAGACCTTGATTTACTGAGTTGAATCATCAATGGATAGAGAGCCATATGTCTTTGAATACTGTTAATGGCTTTTTGTGTGTACACTTATGAAAAAAGATGTGTGCATAACTGTATTGGATACGCACTTGTAGTGTAGCTACTTCAAATCTTAAAAAATTATATTAAAAAAAAATCATATTAAATGAAATAAAAGGCCACTTAAGTATACTTGAAGAGAGCACATTTTCATTTACATGTTTTTGACACACTTAAGAACACCTTTAAAAGTGCACTTTGTAAAATTGTCAAATAAAGTTTTACTTTAAAGTATATTTTAAATTGTTTTAACAATCTTTTGTCATGCTAAGTACACTTATTTAATGTGTTGACTAACATGTGAAGTTCTTGATTATAATTTTAACTACATATATGTAGGACGAAACTATTTGTCCAACCAACAGATGATGAGAGCGTGCTCTGAAAATCGGTATTAAAACAATTATTGTAAAATTGCTTTCACTTTCGCTTTGTTTAAAAATGTGCAAATACAGCCATTTTGGCTGTGAGACTACAGTGCATATATCTAGTGATGCACCGAAATGCAGGCTCAGCAACCGAAAATATTTGGCCGAAACTGTCAAAAAAAAGAAAGAAAAGAAAGAAATTCAGTTTCAGCTGAAAAAATTATTCTAAAGTAGCAATATGAGAACGCTTGTTGCAGAACTATACCATGACTGGTTTAATCACCTGCGAACACGACACCCTGAACATACTGAGTTCAATTATTCAATTAATTTAATTACTGAAACTTTATTTTCAGTTTGGGTTTTTCAGATATTTTTTTTTCTTCACTGTTTTGTTGTTCTGGTGCATCACTATGCATTTTAACAACTTTCATGGATGATATGAAAATTTACAGTTAGTGTGTGCAGACAAACTATCAATGAGGGAATTTTGAAATCCCATAAAATTACTGAGATATTGTAGCTAAGCCTACAGTATTTGTCTATAACAACTATCACACAACTAACTGAAAATAAAACATTAGGCTAAAAAAAAATTTAAAGCACTGGCCTCTGTGGTGAGCTAAAACAGCTAGTTTATGCGAGTTTGTGATCTCTTCCTTAAAGGGATAGTTCACCCAAAAATGAAAATTTGATGTTTATCTGCTTACCCCCAGGGCATCCAAGATGTAGGTGACTTTGTTTCTTCAGTAGAACACAAACGTTGCAGTCTGTCAGTCATATAATGGCAGTCAAGAGGCTCCACGGCTTTGAGACTCAAAAAAGCATACACAGACAAACCAAAATTAAACCCTGCGGCTTGTGACGATACATTGA
>NW_015666483.1:872764-884583 GCF_001515625.1 Sinocyclocheilus rhinocerous
GAACAGTATTTACAGCAAGAAATCTTGCACAGACCAATCGTTTCGTGTCTTAAGACTTCAATGTATTGTCAAGAGCCGCAGGGTTTAATTTGGTTTTGTCTGTGTATGCTTTTTTTGACTCTCAAAGCCGTGGAGCCCCTTGACTGCCATTATATGACTGACAGACTGCAACGGTTTGAGTTAAAAATCTTTGTTTGTGTTCTACTGAAGAAACAAAGTCACCTACATCTTGGATGCCCTGGGGGTAAGCAGATAAACATCATATTTTCATTTTTGGGTGAACTATCCCTATAAATCCCCTATATCAACTGACTGGTAAGCAAACTCCTCTCGTTGCAGGATTCAGAATTAATCACAGCGAATGTCATTGTGGATGAGAGCGAGGCTAAGCACACAGCCAGATGGACTTCACAGGGGCACTTGGAGCTCACTGCGACGCCAGCCTCCACTTGTAACTGCACAAAACTAACTACACAGTGCACAGAGCTGTTCACATCAACATATCTGACACTTTAAATTAGAAATCTGTGCATGTGTTAAATAACAATGTGTCTCATTCACTAACTGCGCGTACATATGCATTTTTGTGTGTAATACTTGTTGTATAATAATGATTCACCAATAAATTAGCACTTCTAAATTTAGGACAAAACACTGAGGCAAAAATCAGACTCCCAGTGGCATTGGAAATGTGAAAAATGTAAAGCCAAAATATTTATTTTTAGACTGCTATTAGAAATTGAAAAACTAAGTGACTCTATAATAAGTCTTATTTATTGCAGAGTTAGATAAATGATTATAGATTGGCGTTACAGCTCAGTTTGGTTCAATAATTGAGCTGGTTTAAAGAATGCCACAATTGGCTTTACTTAAAGATTCATATTCATGAGGTTGTGCCTTTACAGTATATGGTTTGGGCGTGTATTATAAGCATAAGCATGCGCTTAGAATAATCTGCTTTCATTATCAGAACGAGGGTAAGAACAAATTGTATGCGTGTTTGTAGCTTTTCACATCAGAACCACACATAAACAAGCAACTAATACACAATTATTAATGAACAATTTCTCCAACTGAATATATAGGTATGTTGATTCAAGACTATTATCATTAACAAAACTATTACAAAGATGACTACAAAAGACAGAGAGCAGGGAAAATATTTTCATTGTGTGTTATAGGTGGAATTTGTATTATAACGGATGAAAATTCATACTTACATATAATTTTTTTTTTTTTGAAAAGCACTAAAACTAGTCATTTTCTAAAGATACAAAATGAAATAAAGAAAACAAAATAAAATGAACTACAACTAAACTGAAACTAAAAAAATCTAAATGCATAGCACGATTAAGATAAAAATCCAGTGAAATTTCAAAGCTATTCTATGTACTACAGTATAATGACATTATAGTATGGCCACCTGCATTAGAAATTAAAATATGAGTATTTAAAGATTTTGGCAGATATCTTCACAACTCTAAACATGCAAAAACATCATTTTCATAAAAATATCAGTGTATGTTTAAAACGACAGGGCGAGTACGGCTTTTACTAAATTTGTCTCTCATTTGCTCTATGAACGGGCTCCGCCGTAGGAAACGTCTTCAAAGATAAAGGCTCCTCACGATGGCATTCGGATTCAAAGCCCACCTCTCCTCCCCTGTCTCAGATAGTTCTGAGCTTTCAACCGACACCCACGCTAAACAAATCATTTCCCATAAATCCCTGAGCCTCATCCACTAACATGAGCCTGGTCCCTGTCAGAGACATAAATATACATTTTCAAAAAGGATTAGAGAACATTTTTCAGCACAGATTTCAACTGTTGCCATTACGACCGACTCTCTGCTTAAAATAAGATATTCTAAAATAGAATCCAGGGTGGAAAACAAAAAAAAATTCCCTGAAAAAAAAAATGAATACACTCAAATCGAATACTGAGTGAGATGAGAACTGACTATTTCTGAAAGAGAAAGAAATTCATGGTGGTGCTCTACATGGAACATCATGGAACATACGTTGTGTTATTAGACCACTGTGCTTTGCAAAGTACTATAGAACTCAGTATGCATTTCATATCTCACATTCAGTCCACAAAAGTTCTCACTCAATCGGATAATTTCCAGAAATGTCACAGACACTTGACATTCTAAGAGAGGAAAAACGAGCTTTAACTGATGCAGATGGTTATTGAGACTCCCCATTGAGAGCCTATAGCGAGATGAATGACCCTGAATGAAGAACAACTCTAAAAATAGATCCAATCTCAGTAATGCAATGATGTCCACTTATAGGTGCTACAAGTGAACCTATGGAGCCAATTTAGTAATGTAGCTCGCTTTCTTGACAATTTCCCACAACTTGTCTGATGCTTGACAGTTATTAGTTTTAGTCCTTAAAATGTTTTTTTTTAATGGAAAAACAATGACGCACAAGATGTATTTTTATAATTTGAGCAAAGAGTGTAATTTTGTAGAGATCAAACACTAATCAACACCTTCAAGACATTCAGTAAGCAAGTGATAATGTACAGTCAGTCAGTCATTATCACAAAACATGCGAAACGGGGGTCCTTAAAGGTAGGGTATGTAATTTTTCAAAAACACTTAAGAAAACTGATTCGGGCCAAATAGCAAAACAAACTTGTAGCCAATCAGCAATAAGAGGCGTGTCTACTCGTGATGTGGAGGAGAGAGCTTTCAGTGCATGGGACAGACATTAGCCGAGCCGAGCGACAGAAAGATAGAGATGGCGGATAAAAAACAAAAGAGGAAAACGTCTGCGGAACGATAAGGCAAGAAGTAGGACCCGTGTAAATATCGGATCAGCTTTCCAGAGCTGGAGAGAACTCAAGGAGCGGAGAGGCCTGCGATAGGACGCCGAGGTTGCTTTGTTTCTTCTCAATAGGTGAGTAACACCGTGTCTACAACAGCTAAAGTCTGCCTACACCGGACGCGATCAAACGACCGTTGAAAACCATTTGAAATCGGTGTCAGCACGTCATAAATAGAACCCGGCAGCAGCTTTCTGTCGGGGATTTGTTGCGCCGCGCCGCTCACGTCCGATGTAGACACGGTGTAACATTGGTTTTGCTTTGTTTCACAGAACTAATCGTTGCCTGGGTTGCGTACGTATATGTAGGGCGGAGCTATCAAAATAGGGGCAAGACCCTTTTGGGGTAGAGGCGTGTTTGTTTTGGTGATTTCAAATATCAACATTGGCTACCAGAAATCGCTTACCCTGCCTTTAATGGGTTTATTTTTGCAATTATGACAACTAGACTGTACATTATCTCACTTACTACAAGTTTGCTTAACAAATAAATAAATGAAAATTGAGTTCAAATAATTTTACTGCGAAGTGTGAAAAGTGAGCATAAAGTGAGGCATGAAACTATCAATGCTGTGTTTTTCAATGCTCTCACTGAGAGAACTTTTCCATAGACTAAAAAAAAGATTTATTTTCAGTTGACCAAACTTAAGTGACCCAAAAACTGCCAAATCGGCTCTTCTGTTACATAATCTGAGCAAATTGTGCCCATGTCCATTTGAATAGAGAGGATGTTTATGCTATTTCGCTAGTCTACTTCTAAGAGGTGTGGCCAATGAAGCACTTATATTGCCCTGAATAAAAGTTTGTTTTAAATCTTGCAAGTTAAAGGGTTAGTTCACCCAAAAATTAGGCTGTGTTTTACTCACCCCAGATCCATCCTAGGTGTATATGACTTTCTTCTTTCAGACGAATCCAGTCGGGAGTTATATTAAAAATGGTCTTTGATCTTTCAAGCTGTTTAATGCCACTCAGAGGGTGTTGCATGCATCAGTCCAAAAGTTAAATAAAAAGCACCCATCCATTAAAAAAAAAGCGTATGAGCCTAATTTTCATTTTTGGGTGAACTAACCCTTTAATTCCCTAAACTTGTACATGCTTGACTGTTTAATAAGAGAATGGCCTCATTTCAAGTAAAAAATGCAAGATACAAAAAATTGCATCTGTACATCCACTTAGACCTCCTTAGAGAAGTAAACTACTTGGGGAGATTGTTTTAACAAGGCTGAGAGAAATGTTTGAACAATTGGTTACTTATTTCCAAGATCTATGTTCTGTCAACTGCTTTAGTTGAAGAATTACAGATTAAACAGAGAAGTGAACCATCACAAATATTCAGCAATACACGTTGGTCTAAAATTAGACCAACTAACAAAATTGAAATGAATGGACAGACAGACCAATGTCGAAAGACAAAGAGCTTTTTGATGTGGGGAAGGGGTAGCTGTTAGCAGAGGGAAACTAGGAAATTTATTTTAGCTGAAGAGTTTCCTGATGGGAAGTTCCATCAGGTCAGAACCCAGTGGGATCTCACTCTCTGAAAGCTCATTTTTGTCTAATGAAATTTTGGATAAATCTTCCTTTGTTAATATTGATTTGCTGGTCTGAAGGCCTTTTGGAGCTTGCAAGCATTTTGGGTTGAACCTTTTCAGTAGAAAATTTATCACCAGTAGATATATTTCAAGCGTTTAGTTTATTGGTGCATCCAAAGCACATTAGTGGAGTTGTTCTCATACAAGTATGATCTCATGGTTCTGTCTATCGTTCTGTCCAGATGTAAAAGTGCTGTGTCAGCATATTCATCCTAATCACTGTTTACTGGTTTCTCAATGATGCAGTTAATCCAATGAAAGAGCACTTCCAAAGAAGGTACTGCCAGATGTTCAGCCCCATCACAAGGAAGAACATCTGAGAAGAATCGCTCACATCAACTCAGGCCTTTCATAAACATTGTCTGAACAAAATTTGCTGTTATGTCCAGGGAAAAAATCCTTTTATGGAACTTTATGGCCATTAATGTTCTGCAGTGTAGAAGTTTAAACACCTTGAGAAACAATATGACATGACATTATTTTAGTACGATTTTTAAATATAAACATTAAAAATACAGGAGCCAGACCTGACTAACTGATAATAACATTATTTGCCATAATTTCTATTGATTAGTTGTTGAAGTCCTAGTTATAGCTTTGACTTTTATAGATGTTTATTTCTTGACAAAGTAATTAGCATTTTCTAAAATAAATAAATAAACAGTAAAAATTTGAATGTTCAATTCTCCTTACCAGCTCCTAAAATTTGGACACACAAACAACTTGAGAACTTTGTGGACTGGATCTTATCACAATTGGGATGTAGACATGTTTGCACTTCTGTAATGTCAAGGGGTCAAGAGCCAGGCAAGGGGCCGTCTTTGTTATTAAGATATGCCACTCACAAGGCGAGCTGAAGGAAAAATAGACAGCCATGATCTGAATCAGCTGCCTTTCACAGACAGAGAAGCCAAGAGAGAAGCCAAAGTATCATCTACCCACACAGCACACCACTATGTCTGCAAAGTGATAACACTGCATGTACTTTCTTCAATTACACTGCAGTCAGGCTGCATTTCTTTCAGTGTGCATCACAACCGAACTGTTACTCTTACTAGCCTTTCTAAAGAGTACGGCTACGTTAAAGATCAGTTTTCAATCTAATCAAACATTTTTTAAGAGGAAACCACATGTGACTCATATATCCTTCCCGTCCAATGGCCATTTGCTTGTCGATTAAAGAGACATGAGTAGTTGGAAATATAGTGACATCACAGCATTAGGTGTGAAAGATACTATACATAAAAACTTACATCATGCATTACATTCCAAAATGTTTGTTACACAAAAATATGTGCAGCATTCTCAACATTGCCACAATGGGCATTGTAATGGTTATCAGCGTAAATTTGTCTTCTTTTACATTTTTAAAAACTACTGTTATGGTGGAGCGATAGTTTGATGAGAATCTGTTGAGTAAGCTAATGTCAGTTTACAGCAGCTAACCAAATAATAACACATACGGTTTATTGACACAGGTATTTAAAAGTAGTTCTTGACCCTCTGAGTTAGGGCTGCGATATTTTCTTTCTGCGATATATATTGCGATGTGAAAAAAAAATCAGATGACTTCAATAGCTCTATTTGGAAAAAAATAATCAATGATTGGGGTGATTTTGTAGGCGAGTAAAGGAAATAAACATTGTGTTAAAGCTACAAAAGTGATTTATCTTTGTGTTTTGTTGTTTGATTAACGTTCATGACAGAGAAAGCAACAGGAACATTAAACTGCTGTGAACCAACATACTGTTACACATCCATTTTCTTTCTCAATAGTTTACCTTCACCTAAACCATAAGCATCTGTGTTTACAAGAATACTTGCAGAGCACAGTATTTCAGGCACAAATAGACGCGGAAGTGAACTGAATTCGGTGTTCACGTGCATCTGCGTGGCTCTCACTGTCTACACCGGACGCAAAGCGGCGCGACGCGACAAAATACTATAGAACCCATTTTAATCAGTGATGCTGTGTGACTGACTTGTGTTTACAAGGATACTTGCAGAGCACAGTATTTCAGGCACAAATAGACGCAGAAGTGAACAGAAATCAGTGTTCACGTGCATCTGCGTTGCTCTTGTGTCTACACCGGACACGAGCGGCACAGTGCGATGCGACAAAATACAATAGAACCCATTATAATCAGTGATGCTGTGTGACTGACTACCACTGATCTATAATAGAGATTAAATATAGATCAGTGCTGACTACACTGAATACGGCGCGACATGACAAATCACCAACAGTAAACTGATGCCGCGTTCTATTTATGGGGTACTGACCCAAAGTTCAAATGATTGGCAACGTCGCTTTGTCGCGTCCAGTGTAGACAGACTTTGGGGCCGTTCACATGTCACACCTAAAAACGCGTGGGAAACGCCAGCCGCGCCGCTTTCTCCTTCTTTCCAAAGCGCTCGGGAGCTTGCGCTTTCATGGCGTCTGCCGTTGCTAAGTGACCGTGACCTGCGCTCTCCGCGACGACGCGGAAGTTTCAACAAAGGATAAACGAATTTCCAGCACTGAAAATCCCTTGCAGTAGCTCTGCTACTAAATTTATTTAAAATGGTTATCTCTGTACAGTTGTCGCGTCCGGTGTAGACACCATGTCTGTGTTTGAGCAAAGAAAACGATCAGTATAAATATAACGATCAGCATACTTAACATCGCACATCCTGCGATGTGACTATCGCGGATGCGCACATCGCGATATCGATGCTGAAACGATATATCGTGCAGCCCTATTCTGAGTATTAAGGTTTGCTACCACCAGACCAACGCAAGACATTACGTATATTCAACTAGACCTCAAGTCTCATGTGTAGCATCAAGAAGTTCAGTTTATTTTAGTAAAATGATTCATTTGCACATTCTCTTCATTTCATTGATTCCTTTTAAGCCATGTGTCTTATTATTGATGAGAAATATTTACTTACTGTAAATGCTGCTGTTTGTCACTATTTTTGATTTCTAGTTTGATTGCATTTGTTGTAAAATTAAGTTACATTTATTGTGGTCAGCCTAATTTGCACATTGTTATACAAAACATGAAATAAATGCTGGGTGTGGAATTAAATAATAGCATCTTCAATGTTCATCTTGAATTCTACAGTTATATCTATATTTTCAGTGTAGTTATCTACTTTTAGTCAACTACTTTTTAAAAAAGGGTAGCTTGACTAGTTGAACTACCGTACAGTTTTTTTTTAATTATATAAATATTCTGTGACTTATGAACATCATGCATTTAAAGCGCACGCAAAATGGCACAAACACAGAACATATTGTGTACAACATATTTTAGCATTACTAACTTCCTACATATTACTAACAATGCAATTTTGACACGGTGCAATTTATATTCATGTGCAACCAGAGCTGGGTAGTAACTCATTATGTGTAATCTGGATTATGTAATCAGATTCCAAAAATTAAGTACTTGTAATTAGATTATGAACAAATTCATTTTTATTTGAATTATCACTAAGTAGGTTATTTACCCATTACTGTGTCTTTGGAAGGCCTTTGTCACAAATTCACATTATTTCTTATGTACATGTAATGCAGGGATTCCCAAAATGTTTGATCATCTGAACCTCTTTCACATAATATATTTACTTGAAGTACCCCTTGAGATTGTAAAATCAGTATTTTAATAATGAAGTATCACATTGGCATGTTCATGGTTCTCTGACATTGGTTAACTACAATTTTTGTAAGTAATCTACCCATCTCTGTGTGCAACTTGTTTTCCAGTAAATATGGTACTTTAAATGTTGAGTAGCTTGTATCTTGGCAAGCTACAGCTGTAACGTAGCTTCCCCAGCACTGGTTCGGCAAGATAAATGACTTGATGTTTAAGATAGTGACCTGAAGCAGAAGGAATGCAGGCATCAGACTGTGGGACTCTAGAGAGATAAACTCCCTCCAGGTGAGGTTGAGGTCTGGACTTCACACCACACTTTTAGGGAAATGGTAACATTTTATAGAGTCTGGTAAAACTCTAAATTTCCAGTCATCTTTGTGGTTTCCCCGACATTTCTTGGCAGCCAAATGCAAACAGAAGAGTTGGGGCTCTCATGTGCTTTCTTTGTGCTCAGAAGACCTAAACAAAAACCAAAAAGGCTTGAGCTCAGCTGAAAGAGTAAATTTCTTCTAGCTGAAGAGGCAGTGGCTATATTTTGGAAATTGCAAATATTGCTGTCTGTTGCATTCGGAAAGAGACACAAGCTGCAGTGCACCAGTGTGACACGAAGACGTTGCTTCTAAAAAACATATTTGTGGAGTCATTTTTTTGGAAGATCAAACCACAAGGAAGAAAATCTACAAGATGAGATTTTATTTTCTAAAAACAACTATGGTAATACCACACGTGTCACCTCAGAGTTTCAGAAGAGCTCTCAATATAAGAAACTGTAGCTTACTGAGACACCAAAGTCTGCAAACAAAACATTTGATCCTTTACAGAATCATGGACATATGAAAAAGGCAATGACCCAACAGGAGGTAAGAAACCCTGGGAGAAACGTTTTTCCAGAATCCTAAGAAGCACTTAAAGAGCTGACATAAAGTGACTGATGACCAGAAGATACTCCACAAGCTTGTACATTATACATAATTATTCTTGAAGATATCATCAGGTCTGAGGATCACATATCCATATGCTTTCTTCATATCAGCAGCCTGAGCATTCTTTGCAACAATTCTTGTTTGATATTTGAGAGTGCTCTGATATCCAACTCTATCCCAACTGGCTTGGCGTCACCTTTCCTTGCCCAGCTTCAAAAGCCTGTCTTTCTAAAACCCTACGGCTCTCCAGTCCACACATCAAAATCCTTTTAAAAAAGGATGATAGCCCTCGGCCTATAAAGAACATCCTGGAACCCGTCCTCCAACCTTACACGTGCGCTCAAGACAATTAGATTTCCATGTCCGATGCTTTATCTATTCAGCTTTGAAGCCTACCCTGAGGTACTGTTGCCACTGAATGGTGGTAAGTAAAGTGTTGATGACCCTGTGGGCTTGACTTCATCCTTTAAACACAGAGTTTGCCTTGTGTTAAGGTTTTACAGATACAGAGGCTCAACAACGCAGCATTGGTTGCATTGTAACGCCACATGGATGAATACCAGGAAGAGG
Source organism: Sinocyclocheilus rhinocerous (assembly GCF_001515625.1). Classification (NCBI taxonomy): domain Eukaryota; kingdom Metazoa; phylum Chordata; class Actinopteri; order Cypriniformes; family Cyprinidae; genus Sinocyclocheilus; species Sinocyclocheilus rhinocerous. The sequence continues at coordinate 882,326 of NW_015666483.1, forward strand.
AATGTGAGTTAACTCAAACAAGGACAGCCGCACTCGGTGATAAGGTCAACTGTGTGGGTATAAAGACTATTATGAGTTTTGCTTACAGGAAAAAGGAGAGAGTTGTGTTTGTGTCTGGTATAGTCGTGTGGTTTCACGCACGTAGAACAGGAGCATTGTTTGGTCCAAAGTTTAAGGGTGAATATAGAGGAAGGCAGCTGTTTACAGAGGCTGAAAGTCTTTGTTGCCCTCACATCAAGCATGCATAAAGGGGCAACTCTGGGACATCAGTTTATTCAAAGCAATAATCATATAATCAAGCAAATTACAGTGTTGATGCAGAAAGCAAACATCTCGGTGAAAATGAAAGAATCTGAATCCTTCTGAAAAAAGTGATTGATTTTATGTCCAGATTTGTTCGTGAAATTGTACCGATTTATTTCTTGCACAATGACATTCAGCTCAAACAGTTGATATTCTTCAGATCTGGTATTTTTGCTAACTAAAGGAATGAGAATTTGAGAATAATTCTTTTGGATCATATGCTTGTCATCAGCATTCAACCAATATGGATTCAATTCAATGATAATTGTTAAGATTGTTATATTTATAAATTAAACAATTTAATAGGATAAATATTGCCAAGTTTCTTCTGATACAATACACACTGCAATACATACACTATCATATCAAAATTGGATTGAGATTCAAACTGTGATAGACTGCTTCTTCATTAATTAAACTTTTAAAATGGTATGAATGAACACATAAGATCCTGGAATAAAGATGCTGTGTGGAATAAAAGTACTATATATATTACTAAGTATCTATAAAAAAGCAAACATTTTTTTGAAAATAATCCAAACCAAACTTCTAGGCCGAGGTGCTGAATAAACAATGCTTTACCAATGATCCACAGTTTCATTTCAACACAAAGGGATCAGATACCTCACTATCCTGTACAGAGTACACAGCCACGAGGGCCATACAAAAGCATATACGCTGTACAAAGAGCTCAAACACTTTGAGACAGTAGTTCTTATAACAGAGGTACCATTTCCATTTAGTACAAAAGATAAAGATGAGAGTGCATAATAAAAGGATGACAGATTGACAGACAGCTCTTGCCTCGCCCATCCCTGTCCTGCCATGCAAATGGAAAGGAGCTCCAAGAGCCCTGATATACTTCAATCAATAGATATTTAAAATGGAAAGCTGCAAACATTGGGTTTGACATGATCATCTGGTCACAGTCTTCCAAATGGCAAATCACAAGTGTTATAGTAGACTCCCTTGAACTGAGCAAACAGTACAGAATCCCTTGCACAACTCTCTGGAGGTCAAAGCATGAACTGCAACCTACTGTAGATAGGAGTACAGCAAATACGCAAGAGAAAGATGCCAATAAATTACAAATGTGTAATTTTACGGTTAAAAAATGTATCAAAGCATGCACTATTAAAACGCAATTACCCCCCAACCCATCCAAGATTTAATAAAGGCGTATAAATCGATTTATCTTTTTTTTTTAAAGAAGAAAGAAAAAACAGGAATAGGTAGAACAAGAGATTCAGCATTCATCCCAGACGCATGCATCCCATTCTGTGCACCCATCCGCATACAGATATAATGCAAGTTTAATTCTTTTCTATGTAACACAGTAACACCATACTAAGATAAAGGAGTTTGTTTAAGTCTGGTTTTAGTTTTCTCACCAGTCGGTTGCCGACGTCTCGCTGATAACGTCCTGGTAGGCTGTTAAGAGGGCCAGTCTGTTCTTGCTGAGATTCACAGCCATGTTGCTGCCACTGCAATCATCCAGACCAGTGCAGCAGTGATGATGAGGAACGCGAGATTCACTGCGGAGCGCGAGAAGAGGAGGAGAGATGTTGCACGCCGAACAAAGAGACGCTGCTGCTGCTCTGCTGCGCTATGCTGCACGGTCCTAGCGCCCCAGCGTTCCGTGCGTTCTAACGTTCAAAACAGCTACAATGCAGCGCAAGTGGGTGAGATAAAAAAAAGCCAAACTGTTTAACAGGCAATCTTTAAAGGTGACATATCATGAAAATCGGACTTTTCCTGCTTTTAAGTGCTATAATCAGGTCCCCGGTGCATCTACCAACCAAGGAAACGTGAAAAGGATTAAAGGGGTCATATGATGTTGCTAAAAAGAACATTATTTGGTGTATTTGGTGTAATGAAATGTGTTTATGCGGTTTAAGGTAAAAAAAAAAAAAAACATTATTTTCCACATACTGTACATTATTGTTTCTCCTCTA
>NW_015666483.1:884605-901250 GCF_001515625.1 Sinocyclocheilus rhinocerous
CTTGTAGCCAATCAGCAGTAAGGGGCGTGTCTACTCATGATGTGGAGGAGAGAGCTGTTCAGTGCACAGGCCGGACATTAGCGAGCCGAGTGACAGAAAGATAGAGACGGCGGATAAAGAACAAAAGAGGAAAACATCTGCGGAGCAAAAGAAGGCTTAAGGCAAGAAGTAGGACCCGTGTAAATATCGGATCAGCTTTCCAGTACCAGAAATCGCTTACCCCACCTTTAACCCAGTAACTTTGTTTTGGCAAGCCTTTTTCTGCATCAGAAAACGAGCCCGTCTGATTTCGCTCCCTTGGTGACATTGCAAAAGGATCTCATTATAATATTACTGCCCCTTAATCTGTGAGTTTCCACCCACGGCGCTCTTACTGTGTTTTCGCAAGCGACAACGGTGTACCAGTTCTAATGCCATGGTGAAAGTTTGAGCAAAACATGCTAACTGTTCTGTCTTTGACTGCACAGACCAGCACAGAACACTATTTAAATCTAAAATAAACATGCGATTTATTTCCCAGCTGTTTACCTTCACAGACATAACTGACTGTTTTTGGTTTTGGTGATTTCAAATGTCAACATTGGCTACCAGAAATCGCTTACCCCACCTTTAACCCAGTAACTTTGTTTTGGCAAGCCTTTTTCTGCATCAGAAAACGAGCCCGTCTGATTTCGCTCCCTTGGTGACATTGCAAAAGGATCTCATTATAATATTACTGCCCCTTAATCTGTGAGTTTCCACCCACGGCGCTCTTACTGTGTTTTCGCAAGCGACAACGGTGTACCAGTTCTAATGCCATGGTGAAAGTTTGAGCAAAACATGCTAACTGTTCTGTCTTTGACTGCACAGACCAGCACAGAACACTATTTAAATCTAAAATAAACATGTGATTTATTTCCCAGCAGTTTACCTTCACAGACATAACCGACTCACTGTTTTTGTAACTCATGTGTGTTTTTAACGTAAACTTGTGTGTGAAGGAGAACTTAGTTTAGTACATGCTGTGTGGTGGCCGCTTTCTGTCCGTGTGCTTCGGATGTGTACGCTCAGAAAACCGTTTATCAGAAGTTATATCATATGGTTTATACCATATTTATAAGTTATACGCATGATTTCAGCGCGATAAACATGATAATCTGAACCAAAACAGATGTTTTTTAGCAGGTACGAGCTGTAATGGACCTTTTTCACATTTCCGGGTTTCTCAGCAGTGGAAGTCGTCATAGTTGGGTTAACTTGAAGAGCAGTGAATGGGAGAGTACCACAAATATATTTTTTTGCATCCCCATTTGCTCAAATAGCAAAAGAAAAACTGTTTTCATGACTTTCAATAAAAGGAAAAAAATTGAGAGAGACTGATAACGGCAGTCAGAAGAGAGAATGATGTCAAATTTACCATCACTCCCATAGACGCTGCATTAGAAACACCCTCGCATTAGCATTAACATGAAAAAGGGGGCGGGGAGCAGCAGCTCATTTGCATTTAAAGAGACAGGCACGAAAAACAGCGTGTTTCTGCTTCCACTCAAAATAGGCATTTTCAAAATGATATAATAAATGATCTGTGGAGTATTTTGAGCTGAAACTTCACAGACACATTCACAGACACCAGAGACTTATATTACATATTGTAAAAAGGTGCATAATATGTCTCGTTTAAAAAAACGCGATGCTCATGTCACGAGACCCAGCAAAGACCAAGACGTTGTCTGATGCATGTGTACATAGACCATTGCTTAAATTCTTCAGTTTGGTCAAATTTAGCAAAATACGTGGATATAATGCAGTGGTTCTCAATCCTGGTCCTGGAGGCACCCCAACACTGCACATTGTATATACTGTTCTTATATATATTAATTAAAATGTTAGGGTCAGTAACATTGTTTATTTTAAAAAAAAGATAAACTAATACTTCTATTCAGCAAGGACAAACTGATCAAAAGTGACTAGAAAGGCATGGATAATATTACAAAACATTTCAAAACTATTTCAAATAAATGCTGAATCAAGTGTCCTCAAATGTTAATAAGCAAAACTGTTTCATAATATTCATAATACAAAAATTCATAATATGATTTTTTTCCTTAAGCACCAAATCAGAATATTAGAATCATTTCTGAAGGATCGTGTAACACTGAAGACAAATGGATAGCTTTGTCATTACAGGAGAAATTACATTTTAAAATATATTAAAATAGAAAACCATTATGTTATACATAAATGTAACTATTTAAACAATAATGAATATAATGCATATATATCCAGTTAAATACAAAATATTATAAATATAAAAATATTTAACTAATGAGTCAAAATAATTTAAGTTTCCAAAAGTGACAGCATTAGACCAAAGCCCATAAATCATAGAGCTGTACAGTCAAGTAATTAAGCGGCCCTGTCCCTCTTATCTCAGAGGTCTCTGCGATAAGTCTCTTATAAGATTTTGTGATTAATATTTCCTTTATCATATGTGACATTGGATGTCCATTGGGACAGAAGAAGCTTTCCAGTTGTCTATATGGGGGATGTATAGAATATGACTGTTCCTCAAAACTTTTAAACCCCAAATGTTTCCAGATGTATGTGTCATAGTAGAAATGCCGAGCTTCAAAACATTGTAATTAGTTATGACTGAATGTGTTCAACTATACCAAGTGGACCAAATATTTTCAGATATGTCAGATGCACTGGGACAGCATCTGTCACTGCCCTGTTCTTCTGGGCAATAAGCTGTAGGACAAAGTCAAACGTGAAAGATATCCTGTGGTGGAAACATCGCCATCCCTTAAATAGTAAACAAATGTGCACCTTATCCTATAGTATCCTGTACTTAACCTCTTAACAGCAGTGTCCTATGGATTCCATTCAATCCCGTATAATGGCACAAGGCCAGGATCTGCCAGTCACAGCATGGGTCAGTGTGTAATGTATTCAACTAGAGCACAGATTTCATCCATGATACACAAACTTCTAGTAGGGTTCTTCATTTCTGGGCTGGCTGAAAACAATGATAGCATTTCTAATCCCACGACCCACAAACTTCTGTGCTGCGAAATGCACACACACACACATGTCTGGTTTGCTATCCTTGTGGGGACTCTCCATAGGCGTAATGGTTTTTCTACTGTACAGACCGTATATTCTATTGCCCTACACCAACCCCACACCTAAACCTACCCCTTACAGGAAACTTTCTGTTTAAATTTTTAGGTTTTCAAAAAACTTCATTCTGTATGATTTATAAGCTTTTGTAACCGTGGGGACCACAATACAGCCCAGCCTCCACATTAATGCCCCCCACCACCACAAACACAAATACACGCACACACATTCACCTTCCTCTGCAGTCTCATCCAATCAGGATCTCTGTTTGCCCCAGAGCTTCCCCTCCCCTTGGCTGCCCACTAAATGGGTTACCATTAATTAATTCTTCTCACTCATCTGGTCCTTGGCGTCTCCTACTGCCTACAAAGGTAGCGATTATATTCAGTGGTGATGAGGATTGTTCTTAGGGAAGACATCTGTCCGGCAGAGCCTCGGCAGGCATCCAAAAAGAGGCATGTGAGGAGAGCTTTGCCATTCAGCAGTACAACTTCATGAACACAATTCAAGACTCTGATTTAACCCCTACAGTGGGTTTAACAACTCTAGTGATTTTAGCACCACAGCAGATTTTTCACCCAAACACGTTCTCTTCAGCGTACTATTAATGATCATTTCCAAATATACTGCAAAGTAGCAATGCTGCAAATTGGATTTGATGCTGTAAAGGTGCCCTGTGTCTTTTAAAACTTTTGTTTTTGCACCAAAAGAAATCAATTAATGAATTAAAAAAACACTATAAATAAAAACCATTTACATTTAAAAAAAAAACTTAGTTGGACTACTAAAATCAGGCAACACAAAATAAGACCTCAATATATCATCAGCAGCCACGTGACGGGTATTAATTTTGTTTTGCCTGTATATGCTTTTTTGACTCTCAAAGTGACGGTAACCAGTGACTTTAATTTTATGAACCACTACGGACTATGGTTTCAACTAAAAATCTTCTTTACTGTTCTACTGAAGGAAAAAGTCACCTACATCTTGGGTGGCCTAAGGGTGAGTTAAATTAACAGTAACTTTTCATTTTTGGGTGAACTATCCCTTTAATTTAGTGATGGGATGTTTGGATCATTTTACTGCCTCTCTCATTCAATCTCTTTATTCAGTCATTTGAATCAAGTTAAAATGTTATATTTCAATAGCCACCTTCCCTGTACACCTTCACATACACAATCTTTGATCATAATTTCAAATTAGGAAATCATTATAACTCCAAAGTATTAGAAACACAAATAATTAGTTCACCTCCCAAGTCTTTCATTCGTGAAATGACAGGCAAAATGCATTATTAAAAGTTTGTTCTGTAAAAAGTATGTTTGTTCCAAATTACTGCAAGTTTACATTGATAAACCAGTAAGTGGCAACAGGTGACTGTCTTTATGAGTGAGTCGTTATATAAATAAATCATTCACTCAACTGATTTATATAAAAAAAAAAACATTGATTCATAGTGATGTTTTGCTAATGTGACCACACTTTTAGACACACACGTATTTGCTAGAAATATATTTACCTTTTAAGCCCAAAACCAAGCTAGGCATATTTTTCCAGGACACTCACTGCATTTTCATATTCGTTTTAGGACATTTGTGCAAACTGCTGTTGATATATTATAAATGTAAAATATTTTAGACCCACCAAACACATGAACGTTTATCTATCACACTCTTAGCTTCCAGTTTGCCATTTGTGGACTGTCCACAGAAAGCGCCACGAAGGCCTTTGATTGGCTAAACAAAGAATCTGACTGTGGCCACTTCAAATTTACTTCAGAGATTTCTTTCATTTTCCTTCAAATTGCTTACAACACCTTTAAAGTTTAAAAACAGTAAAAAAATGTTTTACAGTAAAATGTATTGTTCTGTTAAATATTCCGTATTTTAATGTTACAACTATAAAATTATATCATACAATTAATACAAATTATAAACAATAATGTGTAAAAAGGTCATTTCTACAATGTTACATTGCTAACTGAAAAGAAATCCACAGTAAAACATACTAAGGAAAATTAGTCCATGCACTGCATTCTAAGATGATCTGATGTCACAGGATAAGTGATTTTTGTATTCAAATGACATTATTTGAACAGTAAGAGAACAGTCATGGTTCCAGGAAATCTGATTAGTGCTGACAGTGGTCTCCAGTCACCACCTCAACACTTTACTTATTCATGCTCCGCACAAGCACACACACACACACACACACACACACACACACACATACTTGTATTTGTAGTTTACGGGGACTCTCCATAGGCGTAATGGTTTTTATACTGTACAAACTGTATTTTCTATTGCCCTACACCAACCCTACCCCTAAACCTACCCCTCACAGGAAACTGCTGGCAATTTTTGAATTTCATAAAACACCGTTTTGTATGTTTTTTAAGCCTTTTGTTTTACGGGGACACAGGAAGTGTCCTCATAAACCATGTTTACGTTGTAGTACCCATGTCATTATACACATTTGTGTCCTCATAAACCATATATACCTGTACACACACACACACACTCCTTAACAAGGGGTAAAACAGATGGCTAGAAAATTATCATTATGAATATTATAAAATCCAACATCAAAATAATTGTTTGATTAAAGTTAGTAATAAAAACATCCAATGCAATGCAAATGAGTATTAGAGGAAATTTATAACACTTAATGTAGCCTCAAGTCTTTGTGAAATGTTCACTGTTAAGTTTGGATATCTGAAAAGAGGTAGTAAGATGAAAGATGGTTCAAAAGGGTTAAAGAATCACAGCAGCTCTGTGAAAATACAATCCACATACCAGACATATGAAAGCGAGACCCACGGAGAGCCTTTTAAGTTAAAACAAAGAATCTGACCAGCGGAAAGACCCGTGAGTTATGTCCACATTTTTTAAAAATAAAATAAAGGAGAGGAACTGTCCGATTTATTCAGTCGTACAACAAAAATCCGCTCATGAAAGACTTTGTCTAATGTTTTGTCTTGGCTGAAGCATTTACTGGAAACTGCTAACCTAACTTTTTCAAGCATTCAGAGATCACTGAGCAATATCGCCATCTTCTCTGCTTTGTTTGGATTGACAGTCAGCTTTGACTAGTTTGGTCTAAGAATCAATATTAACATCTTTGTAGTAAATGTTGGTTAGAAATTTAGAACGTTGAAGCCAGTTTGGAAGTTAGTAAGAGGTTGTTGAATGGCCTTGTAAACGCACGATGAGATCGCACCCTGGTGGCCACAGAATGCTGCAACGGTATCCGCCAACGCACGAGAGTTCCCTCCCCTAGTCCCGTTACATAATGACCATGGCGGCTACAGTTACTGCAGTTAGTTACTATAATAAAAACCCATAGTAAGTTGACATTAGAGCCCACTGTCATCAAAAAATAATTAAATAACATGGCAAAGCTTCAAACACTAAAGACAACAATTTATAACTTTACAGTAGCTATTGTGGTCACACTTTAGTTTGGGGACCAATTCTCACTTATTAACTACAACTTTTGCCTCAATAAACTCCTAATTTGCTGCTTATTAATAGTTAGTAAACTAATTGTAAAGTTTATGTTTGGGGTAGGATTAAGGGATCTAAAATGCAGAATAAGGCATGAATATGTGCTTTATAAGCAAAAACAAAAAAACACTTGTCCCTTTTATTTGCTGCTTGTTTTCTTAAAAAAAAAAAACTAAAGCTTTCTAATCTTTTTGTATTCTGTTTTCTTTTCATTTATTATACAATTAACAAAAGCACCTCTAGAAAGACCTCTAACACTATCTTGCTCTATTCTATCCGTTTTCTTTTTATTTATATTATTTAAAAAAAAACTTGCTACGTGTACTGCGTTAAGCTAACTGAGACTTGTTATAGCACTTGTATATCATTGCTCTTTTGTTGATTTTGATTGCTTCCATTGTCCTCATTTGTAAGTTGCTTTGGATAAAAGCATCTGCTAAATGACTAAATGTAATAAACAGTCAATATACTAATAATATGCATGCTAAGAAGCAACTAGTTGACTGAGAACTGGTCGCTAAACTAAAGTGTTACCGCTATTATTACTATAAAATCATAAATGATGTAATCTCTTTAAAGTGTAAGAAGCTTTCAGGCATTTTGATTTTTGCATTTATTTCAGCAAAATATAGCAATGTCGGTATATATTTTTTATTATAAATATTCAGTGTTTAAACATGTCTGCAATGACGATCTGTCACAGAGTCCATGTCCCATTAGCATAAGCATGCAAAATATTGAAAGAAAAAATATATATATTTTATGTAACCTGGTGGTATTACAACAGTTTATACATTAACATTAAATAGGGATTAGCGTTCTGTTTGGCTGCCTTTCAAGTACAGAAATTAAATGAAAGAAAAATACGACCAACAGATTAATAAAGAATGATCATACAAATGTTTTACACAAGCAATTAATTACTGTTCATTATAGCAAACTGAGTGTAAATGATGAAAATATAATTTGTCATCTGTAAACCTGTGAAATACATTGCATTAAGAGAGGTCAGTCTAAAAGGAGGAGTGAAAAGCAAATTAAGTTATCCATTTTCTCACAACAGGCGGCTCTACATCAGTTTCTTTGTAAACACAGATCAATGATGTCTATAAATGATGTCACAAATAGTAACTACCTACAATATATGACTACATGTTAAGAAAATGCACTTTTAAAATGATAGAAAAAAGGAAATTTGCACTGGGACCCAAAATATGCATACTATTTGCACAATACAGTACATTGTTTTAAAACGAGAAGCTATGGAAAATATGATAAAAATCCAGCACAGAGGTCATACAGTGGCCTTTTCTTAAATAGCAATGTTCAACAAATACACACAAAGAGAAGGAAAATCACACAGCCTAAAAACAGTGAAGACTAACTGAGATAAAGGAGTAAAACAGATAAATAATAAAAGAATATGACCAACACCCACAAAATGACACTGCTTTCATCATAAAAAATAAAAACAAATGACCATTTATAAACAAAGCATTTATGTCTAAGAACGAAAATACAGTAGCTGACCAATTCTTCTGCAATGATGTCACAATACGTGTTTGATATCTGGATCCAACAGTAACCAAACCCAGATTCCGTGTCCTTGTTTTTCGTAAATACCTGTATTTCTCAAAAAAGAAATGAAATGCTCCATGAGCCATTCGAGTCATGTGTCCTTTATTGGCTGGACATTCGATGCTCCACTAACTACAGCATATGTTTCAACTTAAAAGTACTAAAATATAGACTAATCAAGTTCAAGGCACCTTATCTTTGGTAGAACCATGGCCACCTGCATCAGTTCAAAGTTTAGTAGTGTTTTAAAAGCAGGTACTTAGCAGATAGCAACGCATCTGCAGACCGGTCTCTTTGATCATACACAACAAACGTGTCCACGGGGAAGGCAGAGCAGAAAGGAGTGATAAAGTACACAAGCGTTGTCTGCATGCTAACAGCTTGATGGCTTCGAAAGGAGGGAACTAGAGAGTACTTTGAGAGAGGAAACTGTGTCTGACTCTTTGACGTCATCAGTAGGTACACACTGTGAGTAGAGGTCACGTTTTGGTTGAGGTTCTAGATCTGGATCCAGAGTTGCACCCTCTGGTTCTTTCTTAACTGTCACTGCAATTGCGCTGGTCTTGTCTTCCCCTTGTTTCAGGTGATAAATACAAGCTAGAGTGTCTGGGGAAGCACCAATACTGGAGGGCTTTTCAGGAGGGACATCTAATTTGGGCACTAAGGTGAAACAAGTGGCCTCAGGAAGAGTCAAAGCCACACTGGTCCTGTCCTGAACTAAAGCTCTGGCCCTGCTGGGAGAGCTAAGATCAGCTGGCTCATCTTGGTTCAAAGGCACCAGAAGGGACGTGCCATTCCACTTCAGAGATACTCCAAGATCCTCAGCTTCCATCTTCGGCCTTTTGGTCATTAACTGGTCATCCCGACTCTGCAGTTCTGTGAGCTCAAAGTCTCCAGCAGACCTCTTGGTAATGGCTCGCTTGCTCAGGTTTAGCGGGAGGGATTGGTCTTGGGGAATGCTTCCATTGGGTTGGGAGGTCTTGCTGAGATCCTGAGCCAGAACTTCAGAAAGTCGCTTGGTGAAGGTGTTCATGTGTGCCGAGCCCAGACGGGTGCGCATCAGTTGACGCAGCTGTAGACTACAGCCGATGTCCAGCGGGAGGATTCTAAGAGGGGGTAGGGGAGCTCTAGTCAAGGAGAGTTCTCCGTTCTGGGATGAGGCATCCGAGCTACACCCTGAACACTGGTGTTGTGGACTCTCAGGAGTCTCAGGCGTGCTGACTTTGGGCTGATGCACCATAATTGTCTGGTAGGGCGTGGAAGAATCTTGAGGAGTTACCTCATGAGTACTCGCTCCATTAAGACCCAGACGGGCTCGGAAGAGGTCCAAAGGACACAGTCCTTTAGTGGGACTGAATCCTTCTAGGGAACCACCTGCCAGCAATTTGCAAGGGACTGACAGAAAGGAAGGAGCTTGAGGTTCTACAGTCTCCATCTTCACATCTCGCCCCAGCACGGGTTGGTGGGGCACCGGCGTAGAGGATACAAGCGACAGACCTTGGCCATGAGGATGGTTGGTGAGCTTCAGTTCTTGAAAAATAGTCAATGGCTGGACAATCTCTTGATGGGGTCTTGCTGGTTTCTCCAAGGGAGGTTTGGGGTGCAAGGGCGGTCTTCCAACTCTGCCTTTGGACAGAACCTTGGCATTGCGTTTTCCAGGTGGTCTTCCTCTTTTTCGTACAACAACTGCACCATCTAGTGGTGAGGCCTGAAAAAGTAGCACAGAAAAGAATCTTAATTTTCATTCTTCTGATGCATAGTACACACACAAAAAATGACAATGCTTTCCTAATCTATTAAGATCTTATATGATAGGTTGGTATTACGCAAAACCTGAGAGTAAGTGCGCACAGCTATTTTTATCAGTCCTGACATCAAACCTCGCTGCACAAATATTTAAAGGGGTCCTATTATGCTCTTTTACAAAGTCTTGATTTTGTTTTGGGGGTGTACTAGAACAGGCTCTCAAAAAAATGTGAAAAAGCATAATAGGACCCCTTTAAATTATTTTTTTATACAGCAGTGTGGCATAACGTATATCAGATAAACAGCACATGAACAAAGCACACTGTGATTCGTCACATCACATGTCAGTCAAGATGCTCTTCCTGTGTGGCTTTATGGTTTTTAACCATTTCATTCAGAGTACTTGCATGCAACAAACCAAAAGCATCAGCATTTCTCTTTTCTTGTGCTACAGATAAGTAAAATCCTCACCTGGTTGGTAACTGCATTCTTTTTTGGACTGTTTGACACCCCTCTGCCCTGCACAGTCTTTTTGATGGTAGTGGGTGAGACAAATGTAGCTCTAGGCTTGCCAAGTTCTGTGTTTTCTCCCCTTACATGCAGTTCATAAGGGAGCATCAGCCTAGAATTGAACAACAGAGAAAATGAGAAATCAGTTAGTTGAGCGAAGCCCTTTGATACAGCAGGAATTAACTGCTGCTGTAATCAGAGCCTCACACTCACCTTTCATAATGCCTCCTGGTGCAGGTGGCAGCACTGGTGCTGCCTGGGCTTCCACCCAACTCATTGTACACAGTCTTCCACAAGCGATGCGATGTCACCTGCAGGTGATGGGGAGGACAATTACTCTCACTTAGACTACTGAGATCACCGCTATCACTTTCATTCCGTTATGATGGATTACAGCTTACTCAGCAGGGCCAAGTAATGAAACAACATGGTAAACTTACCCTCTCGTAGCCCCCCAGCCTTTTTACAACTGAATACATGAGGAAGAGGTCAACTGTGGACAAATGAAAGACAGCTTGGTTAAATTACTGAGTTAAGTTGGCAAAAAATACATAGAAGTGATTCTATTAAGTGACTGGTGCTCAATTTCTACATATAAATTCAGTCATACATACTCTTTTTGAAACCCAGGTTGGGAACTTTGCTTATAGGTGAACCCCTGCGTTCCATAAAGAAATACAGCTGATCCAGGAAGAGCTGCTCCTCTGGATGTGGGAGCCAGTTCCCATCCCAATGCATCTCCACACTGCCCATCACATTCTCCTACAGGAATCAGTTAGAACACATTAGAAGATCTTTCTTTCAATAACTGCTAAACAGAAACATTAAGATGCAGTCACATTAGAGAAAAAAAGTCTACAGTCTATTGTCAATGTTGTAGCGATATATAAGCATAACTCCCCCATTTAAACCAAGCAGCATTCTGTTGGTCACTCCGGCGAAATCAGTGCGTCCAACTTGAAGCTATTGTGAAATCTGCATTGGGAAATCTTGTTTACACGCAAAATTGTAGATTTAATGGATTCTATTGAAATGAGAGGATTTCATTGGTGTAAATTTGCCGAAAAACAGTAAATGTGACCCGTTAAGTTAAAATCCCATTTAAAACTTTTATAGACAATTCATAAATCTTTCAAGATAGACCCACCATAAACTTGAAGTTGTTAAGCTATGGTATATACTTTTAACTTTTAAAATAAATCATAATACCCACTAATCAGGTTTGTTTTGAAGGTTTGCAGGCTGACTAGCTAAGCAATGTTAGCAAACATTAGCTAAGTAGCTACTCGCCTTACATTAGTTAATATTGGATATTGTAGGTAAAGCATGAAAAACAGCAGTGTTCTCCAATAAGATATTTTTATGGTATATGCTTGTATTTATATATTTCAAAACACAAATTTGATTACATAAATGTTGCTGTCTTACTGGAACTACTCAGCCTTTTTCTATTTTTGCTTCAAATCAAATTTTGTAATAATATGATTAATCTCTGACCTGTTTTTTTAAACCAGATCAGACCCTTTCATATAATAATATAATATAATATAATATATAACAAATAATTAGTAATTGAGCATTTTAACTAAATTATGTTTATAGAAATTGGCAAACTGGGACATGAACAAGATTATGACAGAAGAAAGTGACAGTAAAGATACAAAGACAAAAATGGTGTGAAAGGAAGTCAAGACATCAAAGTTAAAACAAAACAGGAAGCACACAGTGACGTCACAGTATACACTTCACCATTTGTTCAAAATCTTAAAACATCCTGTTTAGCCATCAGAATTGTATTCCATAAAGATGTCTGTGGATCAAATTGTGTTGCTAAACTCCACAGCATACCTTCATCCTTTCCATCCATGACTCCGATAAATGGTTATGGTTTTGCTGATCAGCACATTTGCCATCACTACCCTTTCTTTTACGAGGTCGCCCCTTCAGACTGAGAGAGGAGCATCCTGGGACAGAAACGTAAAGCATCCTTAGGGCAACAGTTCTCCACTTGCATGATATTTGTAAATTCATTTTGCAAACAGTGAAAATACATTTTGTTTTATGTAGGGCTGGGCAATATGGCAAAAAATTTAAATAAATTTTTTTTTTCAGAACGTTTGAACGATTCTCGATTTTTTACGATGTTTTTAACTAGTCAACTTGAAAAAGTTACTTCAAGATGATTCAAGTAACTTGTTCTTTACTAACCCTCTAGTTAAAGAAAATTCTATTCCAAGTGCAGCCCACATGAAGTTGTCAGCATGATGTAAATGTTAAACAAATCAATTGTTAAATATCTTTGCAGAAAAGATGCATGAGCTACAACTACATCTTGTACAAACTTGTCTTATACATATTATATGTTCAGAAATAATATGAGGAAAATGCTTTAAAAAAATCGGTATAGGTATAAGGTATAACACCAGGAGACTATTATGAACTATAAATGTTCTGTAAAATCAACAGCAGCTTTCAGCCTGTCACCATGATGCACACATAAAATAAAGCAACCATTTGAGCATTTAGTTGAGTTCAAATTAAAATCAATATTTTGAAAATTTCAGTATTAATACAACTACAAGTGAAATTGCACTTTTCTCAATGACAATAACAAGGTAAAAACTAATGCACTATTGAACACACTCCATTTTAGTTAAAAATTCATATGAATGAATTCAAATAAATGGCATGTAGCCTAAGTATTTGTCAATTAAGTAAACACTGTATCAAATATATTTCATGCAATAATTCAAGTAAAGATAAAAGCCTAGCATGTTACAAAGTAAATAAATAAACAAATCAAGTAATGAAAACATAAAACAACAGATCTTGAGCAAATCAAATAGTCTACTAAAGAAAACTTCTATCATGACAAAGGTCTTCTATCAACATTTACTTGTACCGTGTAGCCGTTCATCTAGCACGCCTACATTTTGGACCCTGTGCACACTGACAACTGCATTAGCCTACCATATAACAACAAAGTTTAAGGTCCCAATCTATCAAGATTATAGCACTCACCAAGCTGTGTCAGTATGCTGGCATTGCTGTCTAGAGTAGGGTGGTTGAAAGTATCCCGGCAGTAGAGAACACGTGTGGTGTCGAGGGCCACTTTTATCCCCCCCAGAGCCAGCAGGTGAGGGTCCTGCAGACTAGGGGAGCTAGCCTGATCTGGGACACGTCTTTGAAGGGAACGAAAGCGGCAGTACTGGGGGTAACTGAGAACCTTAACCTTCTGCTGTAATACTTGCGGCTCATCTGCAAGAGAACAAAACAAAAGTGTCAGTCCATAGATTTAGGAACCATTTATTTACTGTAAAACAATGATCAGTACCATCACCATCAGATCAGCTGTCATATTCTAAGGCAAATTAAATTAATGTTTAGCTATATATTGAAATACTATGAAAATATGGCCGATATCAATCACCTTTGGCTGTTACTTGCTTCTTACTCCAATGTGATGGGATGAGTTGATTTTGGGATGAAAAATAGACAATAGGCAATTTTTACTCTCTCTATTCACTTTCTGACAAAAGCCCTCAAACAGCACTAGCACTTTGTGATTTTTACTTTCTGAATCAAGTGTTTGCGATTGCTATGTAAAACTAAAACTTTTTCGTTAATCAAAATAAAGCTGAAATAAAACTGTAAAAAAAGAAAATGAATGTTGCAACTAACTGACAAGTTTAAACTGAAGTACTAAAATGACTAAAAAAATGTAAAAAACAATAATAATAATAACTCAATAGAAAAACTATACTTATATAGCATACTATTATATTATTTAAACAATACTAATATAATCTGTCTGAATCAAACGTGTGCATTTTTTCACAACCACAATAAACTCCATTCGTAATGTTTATTTTAATTCCATTTAACTTCATTCTTTGCGTGTTGATTATAATTTTGTTGCTCATTTTTCATCAGCAGTAAAAAGAAATACTATCAAATAAAAAAAAAAGTCAGGTTTTATCTGCCTTTTACCAAATAAGGCAAGACACCTAGGCCTGTTGAATATTAATTACATGACACCACATAATTAATATTCATGAGCCAAACTGATACATTTTAGAATTGTTTCTCCCCCACCTTTCATAATGTCTTTACATCCTTAAAAAAAACCAGACACACACACTTCAGGATTTTTCATCTGTTACTCACCCTCACTCTTCGTCTTTCCTTCCTGTGGATAACTAGCATCTTGTGACCCATCAGACTTCTGAGACCCATGAATGTTTTGACTGCTGCGCTTCCACTGTGGCGGTTCCTGACAAGTCCACTCCACCAGATCCTCCACTCTGACCACAATCTTTTTTGATACAGCGAGGACTTCATCCTGCATGCAGAAACGCATATAAACACCAAGCAAACGTCTAGAACACAAAACAACACATCTTATACTTTCAATGAGCTTACAGGCAGGACCAGGTTTCGCTTAATGGCCTGAAATATTTTAACACCTTCAGTTAATGCCATAGAGAAGCCTCTCCCTTTTTCCTATGTTATACTAATTAACAATAGCACACTCGTCACCTCAGGCAAAAACAACCAACCCAAACTGCTTTTAAAAAAAGGGGGGTAAAGGCCAGTTGACATTTAGATGCTTAATCTTTGCAACATTCAACTGTTTACAATGGAAACTCATTGTAATACTCATTTATGTTGTTATAAAATTGGATCTTGTTCTAAACACATTATTAATAAGTAAAATATTACAAGGGACACCGAGTCTGTTCAAAATGCTTTCTAATTTAGGCATGGCTACTTCATACAGCATACAGTAATGAGTATCTTTCATTTTCAAATAAAAGTATCTGAAAGGAGTCTTGACACTTTTGGTCAGCATATATAGCTGAATTATCTAACAAACTATAAATGCGCTAGTTTATGTTCATTACTAATTCAAGCACTCTTCAACATTTTACAATTGTTTGGAGTAACTTTATTTGTGATTGGCGTAACAATCTCAATTTATTGCTAGTTAAAACATTTAACAGCAGTTTTTATTTGCACAAAACAGAAAGAGGGATTCGGTTTTACATTCTCCCTTTTGTGTGTCATCAAGCTCAGGCCATATTCAAGAGAAAGTTAATATGGCAAACATAAGAAATGCAATGCTGTGCATGTGTGTGGATCGTGTCCTCAGACAAAATTAGGCATTATTACATAAACTAAATATATTGCAGATAAATACAATAATTTCTGTATGTATTTTGCATTATTTATAATTTAATATACCAAAAAATAACTTTTACAGGCCAAAGTTTTTCTTAAAGAGCTTTGTTGTTCATTGTTATTGTAGTTTTTGGCAAGAAAATAGCCTTTTGTAATAACTCTTATAACAATATCAACTCTTATAACAACAATATCAATGCTGAAAACAGTTTTTGCTGCTTAATATTTTTTTTTTTCAGGAAGCTTTTATGAATAGAAAGTTTAAAATGACAGGATGTATTTAAAATGCAAATCTTTTGTGATTCTATTGATGCCTTCAACGTCAATTTTTGATCAATGTAATGTGTGCATATCTCACACATTTCCCCCCCAAAAAATATTAAGCAGAAAAAAAACTGTTCAACATTAATAATAATTCAATTATTTTTGAGCACCAAATCAGCATATTAGAATGATTTTTTCTGAAGGATCATGTGACACTGAAGACTAGACTTGTGCCGGTATTCGGTAATGCGATATATCACGGTAATGAATGTGCACGATATTGTTATCGTGGGCAGTTCTAAATACCGTGAATAATTATATATTACAAATTATTCAGAATTTTGAATGCATTTTAAGAATACTTTTCCCATCAACTGGTCAAAATGCACAACACCGCCGTATGCTGCATGAAAGATGCGTGCGCACTCTGACCTAAACAAGCACGGACTTAAAAGGGTGGTTGATTGCGATTTCACTTTTTTTAAGGTTAGTTAGTGTGTAATGTTGCTGTTTGAGCATAAACAATATCTGCAAAGTTACGAAGCTGAAAGTTCAATACAAAAGGAGATATTCTTTTTAAATTCTGGCAGTTTAATGGCTATAAAAACGGGCCTACAACGAGTTACTTCCCGGGTTCGTGACATCACAAACCCAGATAAACCCCGCCCTCTGGAAAAGGCAGCAAAGGGGGCGAGGCCTGTGCTGCTTTAGAGAGGAGGGAGGAAGAGAAAACTAGAGGTGCACGTAAAAATCTATTC